>NC_079170.1:66212906-66265406 GCF_947568905.1 Ostrea edulis
ATCCTTCTTGTTACCAATGTAGTTTATTGATACTTGTCGTTTTTCGTGGTGTGTGTTATTTGTTTATGTAATATATGTCTCTTGATAAAGACGCGGGTTGCGTCGAAAATTTGAGTTTTAAATATCCAACAGTGTCGTGGCCTTTTCAGAGCTTTATAAATTTCTTAACTGGCCTTGTATCTTCTGAGATCCGACATTTTAAGAAATTAGGATGTGGTTGTTGGGTTTTGTTTATATATATATATATATATATATATATATATATATATATAAGTTCCAGCAACACCCGATACCTCAAAGTGTCGGATCCACAACAAGGATACAAGGTCAAATACAACAAATACAAAGGACTAAAATGACCAACGATTGTTGTTTCTTGTTCGTGTCGTTAGTCATTTTAGTGCTTTGTATAAATATATATAAATCTTAAAAATGTCTGCCTAATTTATACGTCTGCCTAACGCTGGTCTATAAATATTTTGCGTCCGCTGTATATATATATATATATATATATATATATATGTGTGTGTGTGTGTGTGTGTGTGTGTGTGCGGTTTCAAATGTCACACAGCTCTGCACAGAACGTTTATTTTCAATAATTATCAAAATGAAAGATGATTTTGACGACAGTCTATAAACGTTAAGAAGTAAAGCACAAAATTAAAGCTGCATTTTGTCAATTTGTACATACATAAATCTTTTTTCTCCATTATGCAAGATGAAGATATATATGTTGTATATACTCGTGAATTAAGAAATTAAAAGTTAAATACCATGTATCATTAGTCAAAATGTAATACATGTAGTATACCGAGATGCCGCACACATATTCATGAATTATGAAAACGTCAATGCAAGGTGAAGATAATGAACAGTGATTAATCTCATAACTCCTATAAGCAATACAAAGTAGATAGTTGGGCAAACACGGACCACTGGACACACCAGAGGTGGGATCATATGCCTAGGAGGAGTAAGCATCCCCTGTTGACCGGTCACACTCGCCGTGAGCACTATATCCTCATCGGGTAAACGGAGTTATCTGCAGTCAAAATCAGTGTGCCAAGAACGGCCTAAAGATTGGCATGACACACGTCAGACAGATTTGACCCAATGCGAGGTTGTATTGACGAAATAGATTGTTATAACGACCATAGAATTTGCGAAATGCTGACGTCAGTCGAGACTGTTGAAACCCCTGTACCATCAACGTGTTTGTCAGTAGCTTGTCTCGATTTAAAAACTGACTATAGGCAGAACAAGCTCTTGCATAATGAATCAGTTGAGATATATAAACACCATATGAAGGTGATAATGTAATATTGCTACAAATATGGAATATTTTTTTCTACTTTTCCATGTATGCATGTGTCTTTTTCTTCTGTTTGTGTATTATAGCTTCATGTATCAATGTCAAATTTCCGATCATTTAAGAGAAATATACATCCAGTACAAAAATGTATTCAGAACTAAAGAGCAGACTGTTCCTGAATCAGTTTTGTTTTATTATCTATTCATTGATATATTCTTGGCACACTGATTTTCACTACGGATAACTCCGTATACCTGATCAGGATATAGGGCTCATGGCGGGTGTGACCGGTCGACAGAGGATGCTTACTCCTCCTAGGCACCTGGTCCCACCCCGTGTGCTTCCAGGGGTCCGTCTTCGTCCAACTATCTATTTTGTATTGCTTAAGTTATAGGAGTTATGATATTGATCACTGTTCGTTATCTTCGCCGTTCTTGTAATATAATTAAACTATTACCTACCTGGTTATGAAATGAATACAATCCAAGGGTAAAATCCGAAACATTTCCAATAAGTAGACCATCTCGTGTCACTTTGCGCTCACTGTTTATTTTGCATCCAGCGTCCGCTCACCGTTCAACAAATTCTGCTCACCGTTTGCTCATTGTGCATTGAAGTGGGACAATAGAACATTTCATAGGAAGACTAACAATTATAGTATATTGACTAGCATGTCTTTTTAAATCTCCGATTTTACAGGTTTTTTGTGAAGTCGCGCACACTCAAGTAAGTACATTATGTAGGTGTCAAAGTGTGAGTAAAGAAGCTATCCAGTTTTAGCTATTGAAATACTACTTTGTCAATTTCCAGGAGCTTGACTTGGGATTGAAAATCGTCGTTCTCTTGTATACGACCCTTATAGCAGAGATACAGTTTCACAATAGGCATTAGCATTAAAGAATCCTCAAGGCTACGGTCAACTTTTTAAAAAGATGATTGTACTTCACCTAAAATACCTAAAGCTGATGATATATACTTGAGTTACAAAATTCTCAAATGTGATGTAAAAGGAGAAAAACAAACGAAACCAGGTTATATTATTGAAATACACGTATATAACACAATCTTAATCAGTGACCTAATGGGTACTAGTCCAATTGTTGTATTTTTATGTACTTCGTTCTAACACATCAGTCCCGTGGGGATACATGTTAGATTGGATTATTACTACCCCTTACTTGTCGTAATAGGTGCGTAAATGGGGCGGTCCTTCGGATGAGCCCGCAAAAACCAAGGTCCCGTGTCACAGCAGGTGTGGCACAATAACAATCCGTCTCTCGCTCAAAGGCCATAAGCACCGACAACATGCCTACATTTTGCAACACATCACTGACAATCGTGACATCTCCATATGGATGAAAATAATCTTGATATGGACATTAAACAATATTCAATCAATATAGTGTATAGTATGAAAGAACATGTCATCATTTATGTTCAGCTGATTCCTTAATTTCAGAACAAAACGATATTGATGTTCAGAAATGGAAAGAGGAAGACAAGCTTTACTATGAAACCCACAGCTTTCCGTCAATGATGGAAAAAGTGAGAAACCAACCTTACGTAACGTTTGTTGGTGTGCCTGGGTCCGGGAAATCTGCCACGGCTAACCACATCGCCCTCAAGCTCCAGGAGGAAGGTTACGAGGTTGTACCAACCAAAGACGTCAGGAAGATGGAGGACTATGGTGACCCCAGGAATCCACAGGTTTTTGTTATTGATGATGTGGTGGGTGTCTTTGGACTACAGAATACTAAATTAGATGTATTGAATAGTTGCAAAGAGAAAGTAACACAGCCTTGCATGGTTAAGTCTCGAACTTTGATAACATGTAGAGAGGCTGTGTTCAATGAGACACTACCTTACAAACCATTCCTCACCAAAGAAGAGACTGTGATTAAGTTACACAGTTCTGATCATGTATTAGATGACAATGACAAAAAACAGATTCTCCAGAAGTATGGTTTAAATGTTGATCTAATATCGCCTGCATTGCTGACATCAACATCTGACATGTTTCCCCTTCTCTGTAAATTGTTTTCAAAGGAAACAAAATTCCAAGCTCTGGGTTCAAAGTTTTTTCTGAATCCAGTCCCATGCATCATTGATGCACTTAATGATATGCAAAGACATAACAAACTGAATTATGCAACACTTGTTTTGTGTATGCTAAATGAAAGCAGGCTCTCAGAAAACATTTTAAAGGAGAGAAAAAATGAATATTTCATAAATATGAAAAATGACACTTTGGAAAATTGTGAATTAGAAAGACAGACTGATGCATTTAAGGTTATGGATGCTTTGTCAGCAATGGAGGGGATATACACAAAACAATGTTGTGCACAGTACACATTTATACATGACTCCATGTTTGAAATATGTGCTTATCAGTATGGCAAACAGTTTCCTGAACAAATATTGCTGTCTATGAGTAGTAGTTATATTGCTAATTATGTCAAACCACAGACAAGTGAACCAGGTATGGTTAACAGAGTGAAAGAGAAACATAGTGATTCTCAATCTATTGAGGGGGTTGGGAGTAACAATGATAGTGATGAGAGAGTGAAACGGAGTGATTCTCAATCTATTGAGGGTGATGAGAGTAGTGATGATGGTTATGGAAAAGACCAGGAGAGTGATGATAAAAACAGTGAGAGGGAGGAGTCGTTTGATCTGTGTATAAGGTTATGTGAAGATCAGTACCCACTGTTAGCAGAGAGATTGTACAGAGACATACAGAACATGGAACTGTATGATGTTTTCAGGAATCATGTGTTGAAACATCCCCAGGTATATCAGGTTTTTATTGGTGTGTTAGAGACAACATCATACACAGAATTGAAATCATTATTTCTGTCCAGTCTGGGAAATGTAGATAAGATAGTGAGTAAACGAAAGCCTGTGGTGGAGGAGAGTTTGGAGATGAGGGATTGGAGTGAGTCGGAGAGACAGAATGCGCTGGTGGATCAGAGGGAGAAACGAGGTAAGTGGTTGGGACAGGGGGTGCTGTTTGATTGGGGAAATAAACGAGATGATAGGAGACAAATATTATATGGACACACATGCAATGTGAGGGTGATCAGCTGGGTGATTTACTATGGACATTATCATATATTAAAGTACATAGTACAACAGACTGAACAACACAATGCAATAGATGAAGTATTTGAGATAACAGGGAGTTCTGCACATCAATCTAAATCTGGGAGATATACAGATAATAAACAACAAAGTGAATATAATAGGCTCACGGAAGCATGCAGATTACTCTTATTGAGTTGTTATAGTGGTGATGTACAGATAGTCAGAATTCTGCTTCCTGACTGTAAGAAAACAATAAATGGGATAGGTCGGATCAGTGAAGACACCTGCTGGTCTTGTCATTCACCTCTTACTGTTGCAAGTGAGGGAGGACATGAAAGTATAGTGAAGGAGCTATTGAAGGCGGGGGCTGATGTCAATATACAGAATATTGATGGAGATACACCACTGATTGCTGCATGCAGGAGGGGGCATTTTAGTATAGTGGAGGACCTGGTGAACGCGGGGGCTGATGTCAATCTAAAGGGTAGACGGTGGATTACACGGGAGATAGCTGATTTCAGACATTTTATTATAGTGGAGAAGCTACAATATATATATGGGAATACTCCACTGATAGCTGCATGTAAGGGAGGACATGTGAATATAGTGGAGAAGATGGTGAAGGCAGGGGCTGATTGCAATCTAGAGAGTAGACAAACGCATACACCACTGATAGCTGCATGTGAGAAAGGACATTTGAATATAGTGGAAGAGCTGGTAAACGCGGGGGCTGATGTCAATCTACAGAGTAGACAGGGGCATACACCACTAATAGCTGCATGTGAGATAGGACATTTGAGTATAGTGGAGGAGCTGGTGAAGGCGGGGGCTGATGGCAATCTAGAGAGTGGACAAGGGCATACACCACTGATAGCAGCATGTGAGAGAGGACATTTGAGTATAGTGGAGGAACTGGTGAAGTCAGGGGCTGATGTCAATCTACATACTACATCGGTGAATACACCACTGATAGCTGCATGTAAGGGAGGCCATGTGAGTATAGTGGAGGAACTGGTGAAGTCGGGGGCTGATGTAAATCAACAGGATATACATGGCTATACACAACTGATAGCTGCATGTAAGGGAGGACATATGAATATAGTGGAGGAACTGGTGAAAGCGGGGGCTAATGTCAATCTACAGGATAATGACTCGAATACACCACTGATAGCCGCATGTAAGGGAGGACATATGAATATAGTGGAGGAACTGGTGAAAGTGGGGGCTAATGCCAGTCTACAGGATAGATATGGGTATACACCACTGATATCTGCATGTGAGAGAGGGCATGTGAGTATAGTGGAGGAGCTGGTGAAGGCGGGGTTTGACGTCAATCTACAGGATACATGGGGGAATACACCACTGATAGCTGCATGTAAGAAAGGACATGTGAATGTGATGGAGAAGCTGGTGAATGCGGGGGCTGACGTCAATCTACAGGATACATGGGGGAATACACCACTGATAGCTGCATGTAAGAAAGGACATGCGAATGTGATGGAGGAGCTGGTGAAGGCGGGGGCTGATGTCAATCTACGGGATAGATATGGGTATACACCACTGATAGACGCAGTAAGAAGGGGTTCTTTTTCAAAAGTGAATTACTTTGTGGAGCATGAAGCTGTCTTGGTTGTTCAGATTGTGAACATGAATGTGTCAGCAGTATATAGAGCATTAATACTGAACGAATCGCTTATAATGAAATATCTCATAGCGGAACAAAATGAAAAAATTCCAGGTAAATTTAATGGAAATGTACACCTATTTAACTGTCTGGTGGACATCAGACGTGCTGGAGTTAAAACAGACAGTAGGGATGATTTGATGGTAACATACAGGAAAGTGTTGTGTATGGATAGACAGGGAGATTTGTGGGAGACAATCAGTGAGGGAGACTGTGATATACTGAGACGTCTGCTGTGTGTGGGTCTGGATGTCAATCAGTCGATACAATTGTATGATACTTACCATGATTACAAGTCTGATGTCAAACCTCTGTTGTATAAACTGATTGATGATAGTGTTATTGATAAAGTGGAGAAGGTGAGGATCCTGCTTGGGGCGGGGGCGGACGTAACTGTCAGGGTAAGGTATAAAGGGTTTGACCCTGTGTTAGACAGGGAGGGTCTATCTGTTTTAGAGATGACGAGGCGACTGGTGTGTAATTACAGTCATAATGGAAATTTGTATAAAAATACAAAAAGAGTGATGTGTGAGATAAAGAAACATGTCAGAAGACACTCTGTATAATCCCTGATATAATTATACAGGTGTGTTGTTACTGAGTACAAGAGATAAAGAAACATGTCAGAAGACACTTTGTATAGTCCCTGATAGAATTGTACAGAGATATTGTTACTGAGTACAAGAGAGTGATTTGTGAGATAAAGAAACATGTTACAATACATTCTGTATAGTCCCTGATAGAATTGTAGAGAGATGTTGTTACTGAGTACAAGAGAGTGGTGTGTGAGATAAAGAAGCAAGTCAGAAGACATTCTGTATAGTCCCTGATAGAATTGTACAGAGATGTTGTTACTAAGTACAAGAGAGCGATGTGTGAGATAAAGAAACATGTCAGAAGACACTCTGTATAGTCCCTGATAGAATTGTAGAGATATGTTGTTACTGCGTACAAGAGAGAGATTTGTGTGATAAAGAAACATGTCAGAAGAGACGATGTATAGTCAGTAGATGTACTGAAACCTGATATGTTACCGGTATATTTGATATAATTGAAGAGATGTTATTTTGTCAGTAGATGCACTGAGTATAAAGTCCGGTATGTTATTGGTATAATTGTACATAATGTTGTCTAATGAATTGTTCCGCATATCTCTCTCGTTAAATGTCTGCTTGTTGGTATACATTGATATAGTGTTAAACATAGTCTGTGATTATGTTAAAATCAGATAGATGTTTAATATTAAAGGTTCATGTAATAAACAGAATGTTCAATGCGATTATTGTCTAAACCAATGATTATAATTAGATGTACTTGTGTGCATTGCTTTATGTTTATGTACTATACATGTTTATTATCCATAAAATCAGTACCTAGTAGTAGTTTTTCTGGTACATAATATTGGACGATTGAAATAAATAATGAATTAAAGACTTTACCCGTGTGAATGATGATCAGCTCCCCTCTCCCGAAAAAAATAGTCCTAGTAGGATTGTTCTCCCTGTTGTTGGAGAGTCCTAGTAGGATTGTTCTCCCTGTTGTTGGAGAGTCCTAGTAGGATTGTTCTCCCTGTTGTTGGAGAGTCCTAGTAGGATTGTTCTCCCTGTTGTTGGAGAGTCCTAGTAGGATTGTTCGCCCTGTTGTTGGAGAGTCCTAGTAGGATTGTTCGCCCTGTTGTTGGAGAGTCCTAGTAGGATTGTTCGCCCTGTTGTTGGAGAGTCCTAGTAGGATTGTTCTCCCTGTTGTTGGAGAGTCCTATTAGGATTGTTCTCCCTGTTGTTGGAGAGTCCTAGTAGGATTGTTCGCCCTGTTGTTGGAGAGTCCTAGTAGGATTGTTCACCCTGTTGTTGAAGAGGGCTGGGAAAAGGGGGATTACTATCAATACATAAAGTCAGTATTGCATTGCCTTTTTGTATGACGCAAGAACACACCACCTAAACACGTCTGTACAAACACCTAGTCTTCATTGCCAGTATACATGTATATACAAGCTGTACTTTTTAATACTAAACATGGAAACTGCTATAGGGGGTGTACTAATTACCTATACTTGGGTATATTCTGTAATGTGGTTGGGTTTTTTATCAGGTAGAATGTGAGTAACATTCTATTAAAGCGGCTCTAACTAGACCCGTTCTTCTGGGGGAGAGGGTTGTTCCATTCCTTGGTTTGAAGTAATATTCCTCATCTGAGTATATTGAATATTTAACTTTTCCTTTGGATTTGTTCAATTCAGAAAATTTAAAAAGAGATACATATGGATTATAAGTCATATTAACAAAAACAACATTTTCCAATGAAGATAAAAAAGTAAACAAAATCTCTGAATTCAGATATGATATCTTGTACGTTTACAAAAGATCTAATGTACTCTATTTCAATTCCCCCTTGATACACAACTTTTTTTGGTCAGAATACAAATGCCTGCAGATATAACAATGAGAAAGATGGGTAAATAATCTGTGTCTGTTATGGTTTGAATCTTTTGAAGAATTAGATTCTTTATATCCGATAATTTTCCTCCTAGTCGTACTATTACATGAGATTCATAATCAAAATCAAATGGCTCTTTAAATTGTATACACTGGTCCAGTTTTGCCCCCCCCCCCTTGGAATCTGTACCAGTTATGATACGACGCATTTTCTACAAGAAAAGAATTAAAGCACATCAATACATCAGAAGATGCACTCTGTGATTATATGGACACTTTTGGTAATTTTGGTGAATAATGGAGAAAAATCATAATTCTTATAAGTAGAGATACATATAGCTGCAGGTTTGTAGCTGTTTGGGAAAATACTGGTACAGATAAGATTTGTAAATATAACTCACAATATTGACGTCAAATTCCAATTTCTTTTAAATAATCAAGAAGAGACAGTTATTTAATTCTATGAAATGGAGAATAACAATATCAAACAAGAAATTTGAAAATTATCACATTCAATGAACTATAATGACATCCCAAGAAAATCTGACTTTATAATGGACTAGTGTTATAGCTAAAGTTATTCAATTTAACAAGAGGCCCAAGGGCCTAGAATCGCTCTTCTGATAAATTGTACAACCTCACCATTTCTATTCTTAGCCTCTTAGTATTCTAAATCTTTAGTTAAATCCTAAGAATTCAAAAAAAGTAGGTCAATGTGACCTACTTTTTGGTTTACACATTTTGAGAACCCAAGAAATATCAACTGACAAAGTTTGATGATTTTAAGCCAATTAGTATCTGAATATTGAAATATAGCTGTCAAATTCCAATCGTAGGTCATGGTAACCTACTTTCCGGTCAGCGAACTCCGAACATGCAAGACCCATCAACTGACAAAGTTTGATGACTGTAGGTCAAATAGTATCTGAAATATATAAATATAGCTGTCCAATTCCAAAAGTAGGTCAAGGTGACCTACTTTTTGGTCAACACCCTTTGAACATGCAAGACGCATCAACTGACAAAGTTTGATGACTGTAGGTCAAATAGTATCTGAAATATATAAATATAGGTGTCCAATTCCAAAAGTAGGTCAAGTTGACCTACTTTTTGGTCGAAACCCTTCGAACATGCAAGACCCATCAACTGACAAAGTTTGATGACTGTAGGTCAAATAGTATTTGAAATATATAAATATAGCCGTCAAATTCCAAAAGTAGGTCAAGGTGACCTACTTTTTGGTCGACACACTCTATTGACTCAAGATGCATCAACTGTCAAAGTTTGATGATTGTAGGTCAATTAGTGACTGAAATATATAAATATAACTGTCAAATGCCAAAAGTAGGTCACGGTGACCTACTTTTTGGTCGATACACTCCGAAGACTCAAGATGCATCAACTGACAAAGTTTGATGATCCTAGGTTTTACAGTGCCCAAAATATGCATCTAAAATTGAAAATGTGAAATTTGAATAGCTGCAAAATTCAAAAAGTAGGTCACTGTGACCTACTTTTTTTATAAATATGTTTCAAGGCCTCAAGATGCATCAACTTACAAGATTTGATGATTCTAAACCTCTCGGTATTTGAAATAATAACTTAATATATATCTATAAATGATAAGCCATAAAATTCAGAAAGTAGGTCACGGTGACCTATTTTTCAGTTGACGCATTTCAAGGTCCCATGATCCACCAACTGACAAGTTTTGATGATCATGGGCTTCAAAGTGTCCAAGATATGCATCAAAATTAATTTTAAAATAAATACCTGCAAAATTCAAAAAGTAGGTCACCGTGACCTACTTTTGAAACAACTTGACACAAGGTCCTAAGATGCATCAACTGTCAAAATTTGATGATCCTAGTCCTTATAATGACTAAAATATCTAAGATTTAAGGAATTTAAAAAAAATTTAAATTTAGGTCAACTTTGAAGTGACCTTGAGACCATGCCCTTTGCCCCAGGGTAATGCCTTGAACAATTTTTAATCTACAACATATCCTCATCCTTATGTGTAAGTTTGGTGATAATCTGCCCTGTGGTTCTTGAGAAGAAGATTTTTTAGCAACCACTACTTTTTTTTGTATTTTCCTGATTATCTCCCCTTGTTAAAGGGTCACATCCCTTTATTTAGTATGTATGAAAGCCCTTGGGCCAATGATACCCTGTAACAAATTTGAAAAAAATTGGCCAAGGGATTCTTGAGTTATAGCCCTTTTTCTAAAAAGTTTACGCACACCGCACACCGCACACCGTACAAATGGCCATAGCATTAGCTCTTTGAGCCTTTGGCTCAGAAGAGCTAATAAATGTTAATTACAATGAAGATTAAATACTGAATGATAGTGTACTCTTATTAAGGATAACTGTGGAATCATTAAAGCGAAATTGCTACTTTGAACTCAGAGTTAGCGACTGACATGTCACCCACCACTTGAGTTCAAGTAACATTTCAACTGACTTATTATAGGGGATACTTGGTAACAGTTACTGTTTATTCTTTTTCCATTGAGTAATCAATGTTTGAAAAATTTGGTGTATCTAGCAAATGGGCATAGTTTGTTTTAGTTTTTTGAGAAAGTTTAAATATTCTATCAATTTCTTTTGATCGGGCCTTTGTTGTTTCCGTGTTGACTTGCAGGCAAAGTCGGTCTACATTTACAAGAATGTTGGAATTCCAAGCAAAATCAGGATCCTCTCCGTCCACACCAGTTGACTTTGCTCTAGAGAGTGTTACAAACAATGCTCCAGGATTTCTAGCTTCAAATGTTTTGTTACCTGGATGAATGACAATGTATCTGTTGGCCTCCCCTTTTCCTATGGTCATACCTTGGCATTTATTAATCGTGGTCCCCCAACCTAATCTAAGTGGAATATGTTTTATTTTACAACTATAAAAATGGCAATCAATTTTTCTTTCAACGGGAACAAATGGCACAAGTTTTGGATGACTTTTTAGAAATGGCGGACCAGTATACTTTGTAAACTCAACCATAACAACATCAGGAAGATTTCCACATGGAGTGTTATTATTGAAGTAGAGGATATCAACTACTTCCCCCATTGAACCATTGAAAAGGCCATATTTTACACAAAAGGACACATGTTTCTAAACTTTTTCAGCAAAATTAATTCTTTTTATGCTAAAACTACTTTAAATGTGTTTTAAATGAAATATCTTGCGTAGTTTTCTAGTTTGAAAGCGATGAAATTCAAATCTTGCGATATGCATATTTTCTTTCGCTAGTTTACGCGCCATTATGTGTGACGTCATATGCGTCCTCGGGTTTAAAAACATCTATTAGCCATTTCATAAGCAGATTAGATTTAATCACAACACAAAACCAATCATCACGTTAACGGCTTGCAAATAATAACGCATTAAGATGTTTTGTGCCGTGCTCGGGTGTACTAGTTATCGGTAGAAAGGATTTAGACTGAGTATTTTTCAATTTTTCGAAGGATTGTACGAGAAAAAAGACGTCGATAATTTGTTTTGTTGGAGCAAGAACTTTACCTTAAAAAACACACCCAGTCACCTGTTCAAAAACCGCTTGGACAGAGACCCTGATAAACTGCGAGAAAATGGATATATCGAAGCTATAAGCACTGGTAGGCCTATAGCATACATTCTGTTTTACTCTTCAAATTCAATACACACTCGGATCAACTGACCTTCACCTTGTAACAACATATATCGACGATACAATGTAATTTCTACCAACTGGTAGCTTTACGAAAAAAAATAAAGATACAAAATAATTGAACTTTTAATTATACAAATAATAGAATATAGTATTTCCTAACGTGAAATTGAATTATAAAAATAATTTCCTTATTGAACTCGTAGCATCTTGAGTGCGTCAGTATAACGCCGTGCTCCACTTTGTAATTCCTAATTCCTGTTTATTTTAGAGAAACAGCGCCAATTACAGATGTATAAAGGAATAACATCACCAAGCAGTCTGTAGACAGCGACCCATATAAACATTATTTACTCACAATATTGCCGATTTCATACACGCTTTACTCGCTATATTTGGGTATTTACATCGTTATATGTGTGCACTGGTGGCGAAAACATAATACTCGGAAAATTTGTCAACATCGATTTTTAAAATGTTGCCCATGGTAAATAAATTAGGCCCCTAAAAGTTGAGTTTTAATAATATCTCACAGTACTTTCACAATCCAAAGGGCGCATGTGACGTCTCTGTACCACGTGACTACCTGCCTAATTAACTAGACTTTTTGAAATCGGGGCTTAGATTTAAGTCTGTATTGTGGTTAATTATCGCAAAATTTCGGCGAACGAACTATTAGAATTAATTACTATGAGCATAAAGAAGACGAAATGCATGTAATGTTGTATACTTTGAAAACATTGGATGTGTCCTTTAAGGTTTACATTTAGTATATGACTTTTGCCCCTCTACATAAGAAGAGTGCTTGAAGAAGAATATTTGAAGAATCATTGGATGTCTTGGAATGTGACCTTGATCGACAGCTTGTAGTTTTGCAATAGGAGGTAATTGGTTTGTTTTCAATAGTTGTTGTTTACTATGGACCCACTCGTCTGAGTGTGTTGGAAATACAAAAAGACGGTTTTCTGACATTCTGTTCAATAGTGGTTGTCCATGACTTTTTAATGTGTCCCATTGAAAGTTTTGAAGCCACTTAGCTTGTTCAAGGGACAGTTTGTAGTCTCTCAGTGGCACCAAACTATCTGTTGCGTTTCATTTTGATTTTGACGGATACTATTTGAAAGTGTGATGGCCACATTTAATTCTTTCCACACAAGGGCATCATGAATGGATGCAGATTTGTTGCTTTTATAGTTGTAAACAGGAGAATCACAGACTGGGGGAAGCTGCACATCATCACCCAAGAAAACTACAACTGGTAGACCACCCCATGAAAGAGAAAGAGTTTATACCATAACGACACATGTATTCCATCCATCCAAGAGTACAGCAACCAACAAGAGAGCGTTCATCCACAAGTAAAACCACAACACCCTCACCATTGTTCTGACGTTTTGATAGTGTGTTCCCAACTGGAGGAGTCATTTCCTTGGCAGATTTTGGCCCTGTTGGTATTTGAATAAAGCTATGTATAGTTACACCTGAAATTAAGTTTGCACTAATTCCAGTAGGGAATAGAACTTGGACAGACTTATTAGATTGAAAGAGCTCCCTGAACCTGCTGTCCCAGCGAATAACATTCTGAGAGGTTCAAAATTAGAAACATTGTGTTTCTACTGAACCAGGGTATTTAAAACACGGTTATAAGCAAACATCAGGATCCAGTTGTATCAATATTTAATGTGACATTAAAGCCTCATTAAATTCAAAATATTTAATGTGACATTAAGTTCTGTTGTATCAAATATTTAATGAAGAGATCCTTTCATTAAACCTTCATTAAAATCGCTAGATTTAATGTACGTTCTAGGGCATCATTAATCGTTCATTAAATATGGCGAACAACTTAATGTTTGAGCATCTTGGAAGAAGAAGAAGGAATCGCATATTTCGCGATCGGTTCAGTATATGTGATATGTCAGAAATTCGGGCTAGATATCGGTTTTCGAAAGAATCCATACAATTTATTTGTGACTTACTGCATCCCAGGATCGGCAACAAGACGAGGAGATCGCAGGTTCTAAGTACGGAGATACAGGTACAATATTTTGCTCCTTAGCATAAACAATTCATATATTCAGTCACAAAAACATATGAAGTGGATTTACCCTATTTTGTTTACAATCTTCCCAAAATGACGTCACTTACTACGTCGTAGATATGAGTCACTTAGATCTAGTAGCACTTGGCCACCGGGCGCGGCGCCTTTTCTTACAAAAATGAATCCTTTATTTCTTCTAAAACTATGTCAAAAACTCTAAACATATTTCATAAGAAATCGCTCTCTCTCTCTCTCTCTCTCTCTCTCTCTCTCTCTCTCTCTCTCTCTCTCTCTCTCTCTCTCTCTCTCAGATTTCATATTTTTCAATCATGATTTTTTATTAAAAATGTGTGTGTGTGTGTGTGTGTGTGTGTGTGTGTAGCAAGTAAAACACAAAAGTTTACTCATTTTACGACACTACATTGTATATACCCAAGCGATATATAAGTCCCTGTGACATATAGGCCTAGGTACCCAAGCAACTTCGTCACGGTACAAGCCAAATATGAGAGACATATAGTTCAATTAAATAACTATCAATCCTCATTTGTCAAATTCAATTCCATTTTAAGTTTCTTGTTCATTAGTTTGTAGTACAGAGTTTGTTCGTCAAGTTTGTTCTTCTGCTTTACCAAGACCTCGTACTGCATGCGAGTCACATCCTCTGGATTGATCTTCTTGCGATGTGTAGTACAAGCGCTTGCTCTTTCCGAAGTGCCTGGTCTGCAATAGAAACGTAGAAAACTACATGCATAGATATAATATATTATAAACAGATAGATAGTTATCTTTGATGTGGCTCTAGTATTTGTATTATTAACCAACGGGGTAAAATTCATTCAGAGTAAAAACGAGGGTCGGATAGGGACGTTAGTAAAGAAAAAGAACAAGAGGCCCATGGGCCACATCGCTCACCTGAGTCACCTTGGCCCATATCAGAAGACTTTCCATATATATTTGCATGTAAAACCTTGGTCCCTATTATGGCCCAAACTACCCTTTGCAAACTTGAATCTACACTATGTCAGAAAGCTTTCATGTAAATGTCAACTTCTTTGGTCCAATGGTTCTTTTAAAGCTTTTTTCTATATTTGTATGTAAAACTTTGACCCCCCTCCCACTTGTGGCCCCATCCTACCCCCCGGGGACCATGATTTGAACAAACTTGAATCTGTACTATGTCAGAAAGTTTTCTTGTAAATATCAGCTTTTCTGACTCAGTGGTTATTGAGAAAAAGATTTTAACTATATATTTGTATGTAAAACTTTGATCCCCCTTGTGGCCCCATCCTACCCCCGGAGCCCATGATTTGAAGAAACTTGAATCTGCACTATGTCAGAAAGTTTTCATGTAAAAATCAGCTTTTCTGGCTCAGTGGTTCTTGAGAAGAAGATTTTTCCTATATATTTGTATGTAAAACTTTGATCCCCTATTGTGGCCCCATCCAACCCCCGGAGCCCATGATTTGAACAAACTTGAATCTGCACTATGTCAGGAAGCTTTCATGTAAATCTCAGCTTTTCTGGCTTAGTGGTTCTTGAGAAGTAGATTTTTAAAGTTTTTCCCTATATATTTGTGTGTAAAACTTTGATCCCCCCTTGGGGCCCCATCTTATCACCGGGGGCCATGATTTGAACAAACTTGAATCTGCACTATGTCAGAATGTTTTCATGTAAAAATCAGCTTTTCTGGCTTAGTGGTTCTTGAGAAGAAGATTTTTAAATGACCCAATCCTATTTTTGCATTTTTGTGATTATCTCCCCTTTGAAAGGGACATGGTCCTTCATTTGAACAAACTTGAAAGCCCTTCACCCAAGGATGCTTTTGGCCAAGTTAGGTTGAAATTGGGAAAGTGGTTCTGGAGAAGAAGTCGAAAATGTGAAAAGTTTACAGACAGACGGACAGACAGACAGACGGACGCCGGACAAAATGTGATCAGAATAGCTCACTTGAACCTTCGGTTCAGGTGAGCTAAAAAAGAAAGAAAGAAAGGGGTACCTTTGGGATGTAGACGCTGGCTCTTCCGTTTCAAGTTCTAATGCAGTCCTGCGAAGTACATGATGCGTCGGAGTCCTTGGTGACGAAAACATGGTTGACGTCAACCTCTAATACTTGTCCGTTATTGTCATGTTGAGGTACATGTATAAGCAAATCAGATAGGAGGGACACAGTCTTAGGAGAATCTATTAACTCCATGTTTCCATCACCTATTTCATTATGTGAAACAAAATTTTATATCATTGATATCAATACATTAGATTTGAATAGCTATTTGTGTAGATACATTTTTTTCCTGTGTGTATCTCTGACTGTTTTGCATTAGAGTACACGGTGGTACTTACATGTAATACAAATAAGTATCATCATGTTCAATATGTCTCATGTACATGTATGAACATTGCTCATACTAATAGTGCATATTTTGCTCTTGTTTTGTTCTTTTCTTTTTATCATCATAATTTATTTTTTTTATAAAATGTTAACAATCCTGTATGCTGTATGTCCGAGAGGCCTTAATTTGGAAATAAATCATATTCATAGTTCCGTGGGGATCCGGATTAGAATAGGTCCTCAGTACCCCTTGCTTCTCGTAGAAGGCGATTAAATGGGGCGGTCCTTTGGATGATACCTAAAAAAAAAAACAGAGGTCCAGTGTCACAGCAGGTGCATGGCACGATAAAGACCCCTTCCTACTCAAAGGCCATTAGCGCCGAGCATAGGCTTAACTTTTGCAGCCCTTCACCGGCAGTGGTGACGTCTCCATACGAGTGAAATATTCTCGAGAGGGACTTTAAACAATAATCAATCAATCTTGTGGTCCATTTTGTTTACGTTGACTTGATGTACAGAAAATTGTGTTTAAAAAGAGTATAATGAACACTTTTTGAGGGTGGACCCCCCTTTGAAAAAGTCCCCCTCCCTTTTTAAAAAATTCTTGGATCCGCTTCTGCCAAGTGTTAATTCATTGTACAAAATTATGTCGCACAACACATGTTTGCATACATGTATTTAATCAGTATAAATAATGATGACGATAATTCAATGCAGGCCTGTTTTAAAACTGTGTGACATGCGTATGTGGCGTCTCTAACAATGACGTCACTTTCATTCATGAGCCAGAAATGCGGGAATGTAAAGGTCGAATGTAAAATTGAATATAAAGCACATGGAAAGCAAGGAATGGTATCTGCTGTGATATTTCAATTCCTTTGTCTTATAACACTACCTGCCTAAATAGATACAATCATGGAAAAATGCTTTATGTGATTTTGAAATGTGCCGTCACATCATCAAGGATTATGAAAATTCGGAGGGGCTCTACCATTCAACTATATACAAAATATCGGGTGGATTCTTTTTTATCAGATAAGGTAAGTTCTCAAGAGTAACGCCATGCACATGAAAGAGTGTGTCGCGTTGTAGGCTTTTGTTGTACGTATACATACATAGTGTGTTTATGCACAGGCACCTGAATTTCTGTCAATAAGTCGCTCAATAAAGCCAAAGATCGAAAAATCCTACTCCTCTATGTATAAATACATACACAATTTATATATAGAGTGGGTGGGATTTTTCGACCTTTGGCTTTATTGAGCGACTTCATATTGACAGAGATGTATATATAATAGAGGGGGTAGGATTTTTCGATCTTTGGCTTTATTGAGCGATGTATTGACAGAAATTCAGGTGCCTGTGGTTTATGACTGTTTTCTCGTGTTATGTTACTTACCATAAGACTGGGTTTCGAAACCTGACCGTCCATTGAAGGATGGTGAGTCCTTGAATAAATCCACGATTTTCTCATTGACCACGGACAAGGGTTTTGCCATCGGACCACCCCCTGTCTTACGTTGGCTTATTTTAGCATCGCTAAATTCACGTTTAGCAGACTGATGCATGTTGGTCCATTTTGTTTTGATCTCTTTAACCGATCTGCAAGCAACACCAAGAGCGTTTAATTGGTCGGTTATGCTCTACCACACAGCCTTCTTCTTTTCATTCGTCAGTGTGTTGCTGAATTTGCTATTTATAATGGCTATATTTTTTTCCACTAGCTCAGTCAGAAGCTGAATTTCACTACTGTCGAAATTTTTCCCACGATTTCTGTTGCTTTTTTCTTTTTGGTTGACAGACATTTCGTACGTTATAATTGAAAGCACGTAAACAAAAGATATGCAGACGATGTAAATAGACAAGAAGTAAACATTACGCTGCATTATGGGATTGGTGTCATTTAATGAGATATTAATGTCACATTAACCAATGTGAGTTTAATAAAGGTTTTATACAACGGTATTTGATGAATCAATTAACTAATGTCACATTAAGGATTTGATAACTTATTAGGGTTAATGTCACATTAAATTTAATGAATCGTTGATACAACCGGGTCCTGTTCTTTATTCAAGGATAAGTGTGACACATCGGGGATATTCAGAGAACTGGTTGTCAAATCTTCGGCATTCAAATTTTCTAAAAACTTCAGACTTCTGTCTACAGGGTATGATATCTTCTCTGAACTCCAATCATATTCAGGTCCTCCATCATCATAAATAAAGTCAGAGTCATCAATTTGAAAATCTGGATTTGGAGCCAAAAGATCCATCCAATCAGGCTGTTCTACCTGGGAGTGTTCTATTTGGTCTTCATCATCTTTTGGATCAGGGTCTTCATATCGCCTAGCTCTTTCAATGTCTGCATGGATGAAATTTGGACATATATCAGAGGAAAGGAATTCTTCAAATGTATCTCTCCATGTGTGGTGGCTTTGTTTCACTTCCTCAATTGTTCTCCAGTTTGGTTAATGCAGCAGCATCATGGTGCGGCAATATTCATCTGGCAGTGACCATGTTGCTTTCTGATATTACAGGGACCTTCCCAGACTTGCAAATGAATTGATACCATGAACTCTTGTCATTCTCAGGTCTTTGAAGATACTTGTCAAGGGGAGTGTGTTTTGTAACTGTGGAGCCATTTTTTTCCAGAACCCTGGAACCAGTGAGACTTACTGACTGAAATTGGCGACTGCATCGAAAGAGGGGAACCATGGATAATTCAAAGGAAGCCTAAACACTAGAAATATCACGTTTAATTGTGTTCATTAAAAGCTCTGTACAGATGCTATGTGATGTGGCATTATCGTTTTCATTTTGATTGTTCGCCAAATTTCGAAAAATATCAACAAGAGCACTAGTGGGTAGATTTCCTTTGCAGGCATAGCCTGACACGCATCGTTCTGTGGCAAATAGTTCATCCACTGAGGGATCTTCGGGGTTGCTTTTAGAAAGAATGATAGATATATCGCCATTGGCACGTCATCCTTGAGTGTGGATTTGAGAGTGTTGCACTATTGTTGGATGATCTCGCTCTATCTCCAAACGCAAGGACCCATTCTTGTCTTTAACTACTGCTGGTGTGGAACGGAGAAGCTTTCCAGGTTTATCCTCTGAACCAAATCCCATCTTGCATAATTTTTTAGATGAACGATTCTTGTTTTGGGGTAAACGAAGGGAATAATTAGAACACATGTGAATATCAATTCTGTTGGTTAGAAGGTGGTCTTCCAACAAGGATTCCTGAGACGTACTGACATCCATTGACAGTTCTAATAGAGGATTTTTTTTTCTTCAGGAGGAGGCCAGAGGTCTTTCTTGGAGTGTCCAAAGTTATCTTTCCTGCAGGATGGCAAGCAGTCATTTCAAAATTCTCTTTGACCCATTGTGCGAGATGTCTAGCACAATCATCATCTGACAAACCTTTTTCTAGTAAATCGAACATCAGGTTATGTGGTTTACGATCTTCATGCCAACATAATCCGTGCCAGTGTACCATTCCTCGTGATTTCGCAAATTTCTGTCTATACCAGTAAGTGTTAACATTGAAAACAGGACCCATAACTTGATGTAAATAATTTTTGAGTTCTAAGGTCAAAGTAACCACTTACTACATGAGTATTGTTTTGTAAGAGGAAGAAAAGAGTATTGCGATTCCTAAGATCAACATTCTCACCGGTGAATTCAAAGGTGTAAATTTCTAATAATCTATGTAAAGGTTTGAAGTAAAATTCGGCACAGCTCCCAGTAGTAAAGAAAGATGGGATACATTTTTACCCATTTATTTGATATTGAATAAGTGATCTGGGTGCTCTTTGTGCTCAATACTGTGATGTTCCGCGGAGATTTGCACCAAAATAGAGATTTTTTTCTGGTATGCTATTGCTTTTTTGAAGTTGTTCTTTGAGATCAGAAATTGTCATATGCTTATCACCATGTTGCTGCTTAACAATATATGTGCTTTGTTCAAGTGTTCTTTTTTCTGATGATCATGTTATGAACAATAAACTTAGAATATGATTGACTTGCAAAACGTCCATCTTTGTATCACAGGAGATGTTCATCCCATTCAGCCATGGAAGAACACGATCGGGGTCGATTGATATGGAAATCGCCAGTACCGTAAGGAAACACCGAAGGGAATGCAAGATTAAAGAAATATTTAGTAGTGAATTCAGAGAATGGATTATTATCTCTTGTTGGCCAAGGAATTGGAATTACTTTCTTTTTAGAAGTGGAAGTCTCATTCTGATTAACAATGTCTTCAGCAATTGTTTGCACTTCTTCATTGACATTGATACTTGGCTCAGGAATGAGAACACCGGATTCAGAAAAAATTCTCCGTTGTCTCAGAATCAACCTGTTGGGGAGCTGGACCTTGATCATTTATGCGTGGCACAGTTTTATTGATGTCTAGAGTTTGAAGGTTTATTGTGCTGTATAATTGAAGCCGATTAAGTCTATCAGGGCTGATAATGGTGTCGGCATATGCTGGATTGTTGCGTTTTAGCCATACCAATGCATTTTGTATAATGTGTCTTCTGACACGATATTCCTTAAAACTGTCATCTTTGTCCATTCTCTTAACTTTAAGAATGCTAATTTCAGAGGGAAGTTGGGGTAGAACTTGAGCAGGTTCATTGATTTTTTGTGGAAATGTTACACAATGGCCACTTGCTGCTTTGTTTTAACATGTGAATATTGATAGCAGGTGATATTCTAGCTATGAGTTGTTGTTCAATTATTGTCAAATTTTGAAGTTCAGGGGGCATAGGTTTAGGGTCCATATTGTTCTCAGAGGAGAACATTTTTACATGTGATTTTTCTTTTGAACATCTGAAGCATATTTCTTGGGATGCCATTTTCATTTCTAACCTTCTTTCATTGCATATGCAACAAAGATTAAACTTGTATACCATTTCTCTGAGCTCAAAGGCACGGATTGTATCCATGGCAAAATTGAATTTTTCATTGTTTTGTAATGGGGTGGAGATGGAATTTCAGATAAATTGATATTCAGTTGATGCTGAACTTTTTTTTATTGTGTACAGAATGTTTCTTGTCCTAAGAAATTTAGAGGAATGGTTTTCATTTTGAGAATCAGGTTGATAATGTATGCCAGGTTTCCTACATTTTAAGTACAAATCTGAAGAAGATGGATCGTACGCATTGAATGTATTTGTGTTCTTGTGTATTTTCACAAACTTACTGTTATCCCTGTCTTGCAAAGACATTTGTCTCTTGTTTCAGAATTGCTTTTCAATAGAGCTGGTTTTGGTGTTTCTGTTTCGTTTTGGTAAGTTTTCTTCATGTTGGAATTGATTGTTCTGTCTTTGATTTGATGCATTAGCTCTGGTTTCCGTGTTTGTAGTTTGTTCCATATTAAGTGTGTTTTTTCATGAAGAACTTGGAAATCATTGTTCCTTAGATGAAGATTTATGGTGTCGGGTACAGAAATTCTACCATTTTTGTGCAATGCCCAATTTTCAAAAATGTGCTCACAAATTGTTTTCTGTAGTTTGTCGTGTTGCATATATGGCCATGCAAGGCTCAAACTATGAAAAACAATTACCATCTGCAGCTACATTGATGACTCCACATTTCTTATTTCCAATGAAGATATCATTATCAGTTGGCAAGTTCTGAAGATTAAAAAGTCCCATTTCATTTGAAATTAATTTTTGGTTTTCTTTGTGATTTGTTTTGCTGTCAAAGTAGCAATGGTCCAAATTAATAGCTTTTTCGCTCACTGGGACAGAGTAAGTATGGTCATTATGTGCCAATAAGCAATAATCAGGATCATTGGTAAGTTGTTGAGCACCTATAGTGGATTTAAACGTAGCCATGACGTTCTTTAATGGTTTGATAGTTTTTGATTAGTCGTGCAGAATATTCTATCAATAGTTTATCTTTGAATTACCTTGTAATTTCTTAAAGATACATTTAATTATGTCCACGTGCATGTATTCGAATCGAGGCCATCGGTACCAAACTTTTGAAGTTCCATAGGTACCGTATGGTTTAATATTTCATTATTTTCCTATGTTTTCCTTTTAAACATGTATATACGTGTTACCTATAAGGAGAGCTCGGCTCTCACCGCCGGGTCGTGAGAGGGCTTCGCCCTCTAATAAGTACTTGCAACTTTACTGTTTTATTATGAAATATATTTTCACTTGGGGGACTGCTTGATCCTTCTATCAAAGCATATAATGCGTCATGTAAATACAACATGTACATATACTGGATGACGTCACGCCAAACTGATGACATATTTATATATATAAATGTGTATCAAACAACCTTGAAATTCTATGGCGTGTGGTTTGATTTTCAAAGTTATGGGGATTGTTCATCAATATCTAATTTAATTCCGCATAAAATGTGACGATTCACGATATTTTCGGTTCGCTTCCATTGGACGCTAACACAATGCAAATCAGGGGCGGATCCAGGAATTATGGTTACGGGGGGCGTTACTTTATGAGGCAGTGGGTCCAGGGCAAAGCCTTGGTGGGGGTCCATGAGGCGAAGCCCCAGGAAGGTCCTGGATTTTACAGATTTTATGGGGCTTGAAATATTTCTCCTATTAATTCATTTGTACTATTTTCTATCATTTTAATAGGGTGAAATTAATAAAATGACCCAAATTCTAAGGGGTTTTTTGGAAAAAATTAAGTTCTCCCAATAAAGTAATTCAAGAAATCAAAGTATGTTGTCATTTATTTCTCCGGGAGTGGAAGACATTAGTGCTTCTTTTATCGTTTAGTACATTTCCCGAAACAAGATACCTTCAATTTGAAAATTTATAGGGGGAGTGCGCCGGCTGCCCCCCCCCCCCTCCCCCGCCCTCCCCCTCTAAATCCGCCACTGCAAATCAGTTGACGCTACTACGACTTTTTTTCTAGGCTCACTTTCAGTCCACGGGGCCCGTGATATTTTTTTTTACCTGTACTGTATATTATGATCGATGATATTCTGTTTGCGTGTAGGAATTTTTGAATAGTGTGAAATATCGCTATTGACATTAGATCGTATTTCTAGTGCTATTTTGATCGCTTTTCAATGTACATACTCAATTGACCGAGGGTAGAAAAGTCAATTTTACAGACATTATGCATTTGAACGTGTAATACGTAAACGGTTTACGAACTATTTGCTGCTGGCGCTGAACATTACACCTGTTTGTAAAGAAGTGCTCATGTCCACACCACCTTGATCCGAGTGACTGCATAGAGGGGTTGATACAATCAACTTCCAGGAAACAGAATTAAGAAAATCTAATTTATCTATATAAGGGCCAGCGTCCTAAATTTAATTACTCAATATCAGCGACAGGCACTTTTCACTTGTGTATTTAGATAAGAAAAGGCTATATTTAGGTATACAGTCTTACTGTGCATTGTATATACTTACTACTGCATTTGATTTGGCCCGGTCTGTGGATGCATAACTGGATTTGTTCATAAACTGATGTTTTAAAATATGATTATTAAACTATGATATCACTTTGGTTATTGAAATAATCAAAAGAACCCAACGTTGTCATAAATTTTCTTACATCACTGTACATCTCGGTGTCGTCCGCCATCCCGATTCGCCGGAAAGCGTCAATTTAAGCAGACGACATATGTTTAAATCGTTTTAAAAAATAAAATTAGCCACAGCCGAGAACCAGAACGAAACATGCATAGGTCATTCCCTTTGAAAATGATTTATCTCTACTTATTTGCTTTTTGTGGCCGATACCTAAGGTTACATCGAAAGGTGTCCTCGAAGGTGGAACAAGTGAAGAAAATCGTAAATGTTCTGGATTCCTGATAGGTTTGAAGAGTACGCACCGCAATAAGATGCCTACGACTGTTCATCCATTGGTATTCTTGCATACATATATATAATTCAATTTTACTTTTTAGTTGTCACACGCAATTTGATTGGTTCGTTTCACTTCATCAGCATTTTTATGTTAATACTTGAGATCATCAACTTCATGAATATCCATGTAAAACTTATACGGTACCAATTTTGATGCACCAGATGCGCATTTCTACAAATAATGTTTCTTCAGTGATGCTCAACCGAAATGTTTGAAATCCGAAATAACAATAAACTTTTAGAGCTATTTTAGGGAAAAACAGAGTGCCAAAAAGTGGAATCAAATTAGTGATTTGTATTGATAAATATTGCTTATTTCTAAAACATTTTCCAGGGCCTAGTTATGATAACAAACGTACCTAGCTCTTTTATTTGTGAATGCATATCGTATCATTACCCCCATTTCCATAAGCACCTCGTGCCTAGGAGGAGTAAGCATCCTCTGTAAACCGGTCACACCGCCGTGATCCCAATATCCTGATCAGGTAAACGGAGTTATTCGTAGTCAAAATCAGTGTACCAAGAACGGCCTAACAATCGGTATGAAACACGTCAGACATCACTTGACCCAATGATAGGGTGTAATGATGAACTAGATCGTTATAACGACCATACATTTTGCGAAATGCTGACTTCAATCGAGACTGTTGAAACCCCTATACCATCAACTTGTTCGTCAGTAGCTTGTCTCGATTTAAAAACTGACAATACGCAGAACAAGCTCTTGCGTATCGAATCAGTTGAGAGATATAAACACCATCTACATGTGATAATGGAATATTGCTACATAAATATGGGAAGTTGACATTGGTGAAGCTGAAATCATCCCGTTTGCCATACAGTTGAGTTGTCAGTTTGCCGTTAATGTCTACTATATCATTTTAAAAGGATGTGTGAGCGCAACCTTGGGTTATAACATACTGCCAAAATCCAAAAATCCCACCATATGCAATTTGATTTTTCTCTCTTTTTTTCTTGTCATAAAGGGTAGTAGAATGTCCCGACTTACATGAAGCACTGTTCTGTGTGTACACACTTTAGCCGGCGACATTCTATGCCGTTATGCACACTGATTTTGACTTCGGAATCCAGGGGTCCATGTTTGCCCAGATCTCTATTTTGTATTGCTTATAGGAGTTATGAGATTGATCACAGTTCGTTATCTTTGCTTTTCAATACTGTAAAAAGGGATGTGGGGAAGCAGCCCCATAATATATTTTGTAATTTTTTGTCTTGTGGACTTTTTCCCCACTCATTTTTGTGACTTTCCGTCCGTCCAACAAGAAAAAATTCATTCTCTCATATTACAGTATATGATGAATGTATGTATTTAATGATTAGAATAAATCTAAAACCCTTACAGAAGAAATAAGTTTTGATAATTGTTGAGGAAAATAAAATATGCCTTTTAGTTTCTTCATTCTGTGATTTTAGTCTTGAACCAGTCTAAGTTATAGGTGAATAATCAATGATAGTTTCAAAATATTGAATCCAAGGGCAATAAGTTTGTTTCTGTTGATTTCTCTATCAAGTCTGTTATGCAATATATTTCCTTTATTTTTTAAAGATATTGTGAAGAAACAGTTTCATGATATTGTTATGAATGCTACTATATCGTCAGAAACAGTTTGTGTGAAATTTTGATAACTCTGTTTAAGGAAATTTTTTTATGGTGATATATGATTCTGTTTATGTATGTTTCATATATTAAAAAGTGTGATGACCTGTGTGTTTTATTTGATAAACTTAGCGTGAGTTCTCTCTGAATGTTTGACACTTCTTCATCAATGGCATCCGCCGGTCCCGACAACAACCACCGCTGTCCCCGGACGAATACATGTTCCGTACATGGACACGGAGTCCCAGAGCTGCGATGAGACTCTTCCTGAAGCAAGCCTCCCACCAAACACCAGAATCACTACGCTGCCACCAATTTGTAAGATGTAGCGGTCACCCAGCGAAGTGCTGATCACTCTCACGGGTGCTTAGGGAGGTACTCAACATCGGCATAATAGCTGACTTCCTTTTGAAACATGAATGAAAATATAAATATCAGCAATATTTGTCTAATCATCTTAAAAACTCTCACCTAGCTGAGTAGCTCAGTAGGTTAGCACATCGACTGCTGAACTGTAGATCGCGGGTTTGTGTCCAACATGGGGTTTTAATCTTTTGGGGCGGGGGTTGTTCTCTACTAGAACTGCTTTTTTGACCAAATAAAGGAAATTTTAAAGTTTTCAATTATTGTTGTACATATCCTCCTTTTTTTTTTTATCCATATCAAATTTCTCTGGTGTAGCACACCTCTATCATAATGAATGTTTCGGTGTAACTGAAATTGTACATTTTCTACATGAAAATGATATAGGTTGATTGTCTTTGCATTTTGTTGATAAATAAAAATAATGGAGCGATAAGCATTATTAAGGAAACACGGCAAACTGAGAGTAATTACGGACACTTGTAGGTTACTTGATAGATAAGGCACACATGTTGGAAAAATAATTTGTTTACGTGGTCAGTGGGTAAGAATGCACTATACCACTGTGGTCAACTCAGAAATAAGTAGATTCTCACATAGAGCCAGGGAAATGAGAGTGCTGAATCCCCTTATTAGGATAGACATTATGTAAGAATAATAATTGGTAATATAAAAACACGAGAAAGGCGAAAAGTCGTCAGAATTCATTCGCTAAATTCTGACGAAGTCTTGCTGTTTTTAGGTAAGAAGTTGCGTGATTTTGTAGTTTATATGATTAACATGTTAAATTTGCTAAGATTATGGATTGTTTTATTGATTATTTATGTGTTGGTGTTTAAGCTTCACTTTACTATTTATAATATAAAATTGTATTTATTAAATGTGTGTGTTAAAATAAAGAATTCCTTCGCTGAATTCTGACGAAGTCTTGCTGTTTTTTTAGATGCTGAGGATCCTACACACCAAAGTTAACGGGTTGAACTTTTCACATTGGAATTGGGATTGGTTCTGCAGTTATCGCTAACTGGATTAGTAGATAATTCAAGATCGGTAAAGTTGGCTACTAGTAACCAGCTACTAGTAACTGGCTACTTAAACAGAGAAAAGTTGGCTACTAGTAGCCAGCTACTTAAACCAGGAAACGATAGCTACTAGTAGCCAGTTACTAGTAGCCAGCTACGAAAAATAAGAAAAGTTAGGTACTCGTAGCCAGCTACTACAAAATATAAAAGTTATAATTACTGATAGCTCGCTACCAGATAAAGGTTAATGAGTTTGAAAATTATTATCTATCAGATTTATTTCTAAAGAGGACGAGGAGTCATATGATATTTCGTGATCAATTATCCCCAGTTACATAACGTTGCAATGCAAAATACGAATAAACTTTTTCAACTGAGTCTTTACTTTAAAAGTGATGCGGATTGAATTCAGACCTTCAATCATTTGATATACCATCCATTTTGAAATATCTGCTACTTTTACAATTTGATTCGAGTTACCCTGGAATGTCAACATAAGTGTGAATACTGTAAGAAACTTTATGTTTGTATTAGATATCTGACGAATTTACGACTATACATATGGCAAGAAGTGATAGATGGTGTTTTGGTACGCCACGAATATTCAGATATCGCTCTTTAGGAAATCAGTTATTTATACATTTTGATTATCGGTACAATGAAATTTCGAGATCCGTGTGAATACCATAAGGAACTCCGTGTTTATATCATATATTTAACTAACTTACAACGATACGTATGGCGAGTATTGATATTGGGTATCGTGATATGTCATCAATTTTCAGATATCACGCTTAAGGGAGTCAGCTACATATACCTTTAGATGGCAGGTAAACTCAAATTTCAAGTTTTTCGCAAATATCTTAAGGACCTCTGAGTTTGTATTGGATATCTGACTAATTTACAATTATCAAAGTGAAGAGTGATATTAGGTATCTTGACATGCCATAAATTTCCAGATATCACACTTAAGGAAGTCAGCTACTTATACCCTTTGATTCTTGGTAAGCTCAAATTTCAAGTTTTTCATAAATATCTCAAGGAACTCTGTGTTTGTATTTTATATCTGACTAGTTTACAACTATCCATGTGAAGTGGAGTGGTATTAGGTGTCTTGATATACCATCAATTTTCAGATATCACCCTTAAGGAAATCAGCTACTTATACCTTTTGATTGCCGGTAAACTGAAATTTCAAGTTTTTCATAAATATCTTAAAGAAGTCCTTGTTTGTATTATATATCTGATTAGTTTCAACTATCCATGTGAAGTGAAGTGGTATTAGGTATCTTGATATGCCATCGATTTTCGTATATATCCCTTAAGGGAGTCAGCTACTTATACCTTTTGATTGCCGGTAAACTGAAATTTCAAGTTTTATCAAATATTTTAAGGAATTCTGCGTTTGTATTACATATCTGACTAATTTACAATTATCAAAGTGAAGAAGGGTGATATTAGGTATCTTGATATGCCATAAGTTTCAGATATCACGCTTAAGGAAGTCAGCTACTTATACCCTTTGATTTTTGGTAAGTTGAAATTTCAAGTTTTTCATAAATATTTCAAGGAACTCTGTGTTTGTACTAAATATCTGACTAATTTACAATTATACACGTGAATAAGACTGATATTAGGTGTCTTGATATACCATCAATTTTCAGATATCACCCTTAAGGAAGTCAGCTACTTATACCTTTTGATTGCCGGTAAACTGAAATTTCAAATTTTTCATAAATATCTTAAAGAACTCCTTGTTTGTATTATATATCTGAATAGTTTACAACTATCCATCTGAAGTGGAGTGGTATTAGGTATCTTGATATGCCATCGATTTTCGGATATCACCCTTAAGGAAGTCAGCTACTTATACCTTTTGATTGCTGGTAACCTGAAATTTCAAGTTTTTTATAAATATCTTAAAGAACTCCTTAAGATATTAACGATAGATATTGAAAACAAAGACGAAGTTCCTTCAAATATTTTCTAAAGACTATAATTTTCAAGTTACCTGCAATCAAAAGGTATAAGTAGCTGACTTCCTTAAGGGTGATATCTGGAAACTTATGACATGTCAAAATACCTAATATCACTCTTTTTCACTTTGATAATTGTAAATTCGTCAGATATCTAATACAAACAAGAAGTTCCTTAAAATATTGGTAGACAACTTGAAATTTCAGGTTACCTGGATTCAAAAGGTATAAGTAGCTGACTTCCTTAAGCGTCATATCTCAAACTTCATGGTATATCAAGATACCTAATACCACTCCACTTCACATGGATAGTTGTAAATTAGTCAGATATCTAATAAAAACAAGGAGTTCTTTAAAATATTTATGAAAAACCTGAAATTTCAGGTTACCTGAAATCAAAAGGTATAAGTATCTGACTTCCTTAAGGGTGATATCTGGAAACTTATGGTATGTCAAGATATCTAATATCACTCTTCTTCACTTTGATAATTGTAAATTAGTCAGATATCTAATACAAACTCAGAATTCCTTAAACTATTTGATAAAACTTGAAATTTCAGGTTACCAGGAATCAAAAGGTATAAGTAGCTGACTTCGTTAAGTATGATATCCGAAAATTGTTGGCATATCAAAATACCTAATATCATAATTCTTCACGTAGATAGTTGTAAATTAGTCAGATATCTAATACAAATACAGAGTTTTTTAAAGATATTTATATAAAAAAAACTTGAAATTTCAGGTTACCAGGAATCAAAAGGTATAAGTACCTGACTTCCTTAAGCCTTATATTTAAAAATTGATGGCATATTAAGATATCTAGTACCACTCCACTTCACATGGATAGTTTTTAACTAGTTAGATATCTAATACAAACACAGCGTTCTTTAAGATATTTATGAAAAACTTGAAATTTCAGGTTACCAGGAATCAAAAGGTATACGTAGCTGACTTCCTTAAGGGTGATATATGAAAAATGATGGCATATCAAGATATCTAATACCATTCCACGTCACATGGATAGTTGTAAACTAGTCAGATATCTAATACGAACTCAAAGTTCTTTAAGATATTTATGAAAAATTGAAATTTCATGTTACCAGGAATCAAAAGGTATAAGTAGCTGACTTCCTTAAGGGTGATATCTGGAGATTTATGTCATGTCAAAATATCTAATATCACTATTCTTCACTTTGATAATTGTAAATTAGTCAGATATCTAATACAAACTCAGAATTCCTTAAAATATTTGATAAAACTTGAAATTTCAGGTTACCAGGAATCAAAAGGTATTAGTAGCTGACTTCGTTAAGTATGATATCCGAAAATTTTTGACATATCAAGATACATAATATCATACTTCTTCACGTAGATAGTTGTAAATTAGTCAGATATCTAACACAAATACAGAGTTTTTAAAAATATTTATGAAAAACTTGAAATTTCAGGTTACCTGGAATCAAAAGGTATAAGTAGCTGACTTCCTTAAGCCTGATATCTAAAAATTGATGGCATATCAAGATATTTAGTACCACTCCATTTCACATGGATAGTTGTTAACTAGTTAGATATTTAATACAAACACAGAGTTCTTTAAGATATTTATGAAAAACTTGAAATTTCAGGTTACCAGCAATCAAAAGGTATAAGTAGCTGACTTCCTTAAGGGTGATATCCGAAAATTGATGGCATATCAAGATACCTAATACCACTCCACTTCACATGGATAGTTGTAAACTAGTCAGATATATAAAACAAACCAGGAGTTCTTAAAGATATTTATGAAAAACTTGAAATTTCAGTTTACCGGCAATCAAAAGGTATAAGTAGCTGACTTCCTTAAGCGTGATATCTGAAAATTGATCGTATATCAAGACACCTAATATCAGACTTCTTCACGTGGATGATTGTAAATTAGTCAGATGTTTAGTACAAACACAGAGTTCCTTGAGATATTTATGAAAAACTTGAAATTTCAGGTTACCAGGAATCAAAAAGTATAAGTACCTGACTTCCTTAAGCCTTATATTTAAAAATTGATGGCATATTAAGATATCTAGTACCACTCCACTTCACATGGATAGTTTTTAACTAGTTAGATATCTAATACAAACACAGAGTTCTTTAAGATATTTATGGAAAACTTGAAATTTCAGGTTACCAGGAATCAAAAGGTATACGTAGCTGACTTCCTTAAGGGTGATATCTGAAAAATGATGGCATATCAAGATACCTAATACCATTCCACGTCACATGGATAGTTGTAAATTAGTCAGATATCTAATACGAACTCAAAGTTCTTTAAGATATTTATGAAAAATTGAAATTTCATGTTACCAGGAATCAAAAGGTATAAGTAGCTGACTTCCTTAAGCGTGATATCTGGAGATTTATGTCATGTCAAAATATCTAATATCACTATTCTTCATTTTGATAATTGTAAATTAGTCAGATATCTAATACAAACTCAGAATTCCTTAAAATATTTGATAAAACTTGAAATTTCAGGTTACCAGGAATCAAAAGGTATAAGTAGCTGACTTCGTTAAGTATGAGATCCGAAAATTGTTGGCATATCAAGATACATAATATCATACTTCTTCACGTAGATAGTTGTAAATTAGTCAGATATCTAATACAAATTCAGAGTTTTTAAAGATATTTATGAAAAACTTGAAATTTCAGGTTACCTGGAAGCAAAAGGTATAAGTTGCTGACTTCCTTAAGCAGGATATCTAAAAATTGATGGCATATCAAGATATCTAGTACCACTCCACTTCACATGGATAGTTGTTAACTAGTTAGATATCTAATACAAACACAGAGTTCTTTAAGATATTTATGAAAAACTTGTAATTTCAGGTTACCAGGAATCAAAAGGTATAAGTAGCTGACTTCCTTATGGGTGATATCCGAAAATTGATGGCATAGCAAGATACCTAATACTACTCCACTTCACATGGATAGTTGTAAACTAGTCAGATATATAAAACAAACAAGGAGTTCTTTAAGACATTTATGAAAAACTTGAAATTTCAGTTTACCGGCAATCAAAAGGTATAAGTAGCTGACTTCCTTAAGCGTGATATCTGGAAAGTTATGGCATGTCAAGATACCTAATATCACTCTTCTTCACTTTGATAGTTGTAAATTAGTCAGATATCTAATACAAACAAGGAGTTACTTAAAATATTGTTAGACAACTTGAAATTTCATGTTACTTGCAATCAAAAGGTATAAGTAGCTGACTTCCTTAAGGGTGATATCTGAAAATTGATGGTATATCAATACACCTAATATCAGTCTTCTTCACGTGGATGATTGTAAATTAGTCAGATATTTAGTACAAACACAGAGTTCCTTGAGATATTTATGAAAAACATGAAATTTCAGATTACCAAGAACCAAAGGGTATAAGTAGCTGACTTCCTTAAGCGTGATATCTGGAAACTTATGTCATATCAAGATACCTAATATCACCCTTCTTCACTTTGATAATTGTAAATTAGTCAGATATCTAATACAAACAAGCAGTTCCTTAAAATATTGGTAGAAAACTTGAAATTTCAGGTTACCTGGAATCAAAAGGTATAAGTAGCTGACTTCCTTAAGCGTGATATCTGGAAATTTATGGCATGTCAAGATACAGTGTACCTAATATCACTCTTCTTCACTTTGATAATTGTAAATTAGTCAGATATCCAATACAAACTCAGAGGTCCTTACGATATTTGCGAAAAACTTGAAATTTGAGTTTACCTGCCATCTAAAGGTATATGTAGCTGACTTCCTTAAGCGTGATATCTGAAAATTGATGACATATCACGATACCCAATATCACTACTCGCCATACGTATCGTTGTAAGTTAGTTAAATATATGATATAAACACGGAGTTCTTTATGGTATTCACACGGATCTTGAAATTTCATTGTACCGATAATCAAAATGTATAAATAACTGGTTTCCTAAAGAGCGATATCTGAATATTCGTGGCGTACCAAAACACCATCTATCACTTCTTGCCATATGTATAGTCGTAAATTCGTCACATACAGTTTCTTACGGTATTCACACTTATGTTGAAATTTCAGGGTAACTCGAATCAAATTGTAAAAGTAGCAGATATCTCAAAATGGATGGTATATCAAATCATTGAAGATCTGAATTCAATCCGTATCACTTTTAAAGTAAACACTCAGTTGAAAAAGTTTATTCGTATTTTGCAACGTTATGTAACTGGGGATAATTGAACATGAAATATCATACGATTCCTCGTCCTCTTTAGAAATAAATCTGATAGATAATAATTTTCAAACTCATTAACCTTTATCTGGTAGCGAGCTATCACTAATTATAACTATATTTTGTAGTAGCTGGCTACGAGTAGCTAACTTTTCTTACTTTTAGTAGCTGGCTACTAGTAGCTAACTTTTCCTGGTTCAAGTAACTGGCTACTAGTAGCCAACTTTTCTCTTTTTAAGAAGCCAGTTACTAGTAGCTGGTTACTAGTAGCCAACTTTACCGATCTGATAATTCATAAGGGGAGACTGAACTCGTATTAATTCCATTGCGCTAAGACCCTGTAACTATAAGGGATACCCCGAATACGGGAAAAATCATAAATATCACAACAAAAGAGAAATAAATGTTATGATACTCCTTGTGTGATCAAGAGAGAGATTCTACCACATCACTAGAAAAACTAGCTCACTAGTTCCCTCTTATACTGTCCGTTACAAGGTTTTCCGATCATGCATAACATGCAATTTGGTGTCAATGTAATTTAGTCCGATAGTTATGCAAAAAGTGTTGTTGCTTTTTCGTGCACTTGGCACATTCATTCACGGACCACGTGATATCATGCTATAGGGCTGGTTCTTGACCGATTGTTTGGTATTTGTTTCTTTTGACACATTTCTCATTTGCATTGCCATGTTTGAATTATACGATATATATATATACTTGCATGTACATTAATTCAAATATTCATTCTTATTTGAATAACATTGTAATTTAAGCCTGATTATGTTTGTCGCCATAAGCAGAGTATCATTTGCCTCTGTTATAGAATAAAAAGATGCAACACTCCGTGTAGGTTTTGTATCTGATAGTCAGTTTTAATCTAATATTCTATTGTAACACACATAGATCAGATGATGTCATAAGACAGTAATACCCGCACGCAAGTGTTTGTCTTTAAATATACTCTCCGTCCAAATGGCGGATCCAGAGGGGAATCCGGGGATTGCACCCCCCCCCCCCCCTTCTGTGGGACATCTTTGTAGTTTAACATTATACTGCTAAAATTTGTAGGCAATTATTATTAATGGTCAAGTTAAATAGTAGATGCACTAGCACTGGATGATACTAGTATATTTATTTTTATCGATTCATTTCTGGAATTCTGCCCCCCCCCCCCCACCCCTCTTTTTTTAATACATCGCTGGATCCTATAATATGTGTAACTAGCAAAGAAGCTACAGTGTCATTTAGCTACGTCGTTGCATCCTCAGTTCCAAAGGGGACGGAGAAGATGACTCAGTAATTTGACAACTAGGGCTAGAACAATTAAAATAAAGTACTTACTTAAAACCAAACCTCAATATACCAAATCAGTGGGGGTCATCTTTCAGAACATAACTGAATTCATTGTTTAAACTTACATTTTCACTACATACTGTTTCGACTGCCTACCATAGGAGAGAGAGAGAGAGAGAGAGAGAGAGAGAGAGAGAGAGAGAGAGAGGTCAATGAACCGAACTTCTTTACCATTTCCAAAAGGCACATTGTCAATAAAATCGACGGGGCTGATATTACTTTGCATTGGGGTTATCTTAAAGGACAAGTGGCTGTAATTGATAAACATTAGAATATCGCAAATGAAAGTTGCTAGCAGAAACAATACAACATATTTATACTTCACAAGGTCAAATTATATAGATAAAATGAACTTATCATCCATGCAGCGTGTATTTTTTTTACGATTAGTGTAATTTTTATTGAATTACATACATGTTCGAACAAATGTGTTCAAAGTTGTTTATCAGCAATCGTCGTACGCTGTTTACTTTTCCCCCGTTAGATATATCTATCATTTGATCCGACATGACGTTCAGTGAGCACAACATTTACGAAGGCAAAGTGACCAGGGTTGGTTCATGTAGTCCTCCTTAACATTGACCGAGCTTTCCCACGAAGACTGTTTCTCCAAGGTATGCGTTGATTGTCAGTCATCTGTCTGTGTCTCGCTAGTACTTGATGCTATCATGCTGAATCGCGTGAAGGAAGGGGATGTAGACTTCCTAATTTGGAACGGCGTACACACTCAATGTTGCGTCGCTTGTGGAACCCTACACCTTGAAGTGTGACCTTGACTTCTGACCCCACTTTCAAGGACAACCATCAAAGGCCTTGTGGGGGAGAAAGTCTTGATCTTGATCGTTGACCTTGACCCACTTTCAAGATCATTCAAGGTCGACAATCCTGTTTCAGTGGATGCTGGGTCTTTACGACCGATAGTCTTTGAGTGATGACGTTCGGAGGCAGTCGCTAAGTTTAAGGGTCTTCGGATAATTTCCGAGATTCATCTCTTACGGAAATGGGTTGTGACGTGAATTCGTCAGCGAATGCCTCAGCTCCTAGAATGTCATGTGACTATTCTATAGAATGCGTCATTTTCAGCCCCTGTTTCCCCCTGGGGCCAATATGAAAATTACAAAACCTTATTGTGGACACCGTGTTAATGACATAGATCACCTGGGACGGAAAGACGGACTGGGATAAAAAAAAAAAACAATATACCCGACTTTCTTTAGAAAGTGCGGGTATAAAAAAAAAAGCAAAGCCCGATGAAGAGATCACACAACCTGATTATAAATGGAAGGGAAAAAAGGGGTAGATAAATTGCACTTTTGTGTGACGACACAATTGAATGAGACGATTGAACAATTTGAATGACATGTTTGATGTAATACAACAAGAGTTTTCATTGGCTGATTACAGCCCGCCCACTTTCTCGAGCGGATTCAGTGTAGCTGGAGAACTGTACATAGCTCTCTGAAAAGATCCACCTCTTATAAAAACCTTCGATTTACGGGTCACAAAAAGCAGCGTACGGTTGAGGCCTGAAATCGGTGTATTCTTGTGTTGCTGTCTCATAAACTCAATATAAAGTCTTAACACATTTTCCTACTATATACTTGCGTCCAAACATACCTTCAAATATTCATTAAAGCCACACACCACCCGAAAACTCGCAGCTTCAAAAGATTTCGTTTGTTGACTTAGCCATGTTAGGTAGCCGGTCAATTCTAACTCTTGCTATTGGTATCTATTCATAAAATCGGTTGTAAGTTATGTATTCGCTCTTCAATTATTATCAACACGAATAATTAATAGAAATAAAAACATTTTTGTACCAATTTTCGTAATTAGGTAAAATAAGCTCTAGATGAACGAAAATGCTACATAAGCCCATTAGATGGAGATCGGCCGGCGCGGCCGCTCATGACTAATGAAAGCCGCACTGCCATGAGTTTAGCTTTTTGAATAATTATCATTTAATAGGACTGGGGTGGTATATTATTTAAACAATTTAGCTAAAATATTTGTGGGGAATTAGTACACATCTAAACGCTATTGCACCAATATGGAAATGAACCGGGATTCGAATTGACTGGCTACCTAACATGGCTACGTCTACGAACGAAATCATCAAAAGCTGTGATCGAGTTTTTGGGTCGTATGGGGCTTTAATAAATATTTGAAGGTATGTTTGGACACAAGTATAGTAGGAAAATATGTTAGGAATTTTTTTATATTAAATTTATGAGACAACAACACAAAAATACATCTTTTTCTCTTTCTTCCTTTGAAGTTTTTTTTTTCCATCTAGCATCTGGCCGTCATGTTTTCAAATGCTGACTACTCCCGTATAAGGGAATTTGGGCGGACTTATACATATGGACCAATGAGAGTTTCTGTTGCATTTCGCAATTGTATTACAAACAGATTCAATTGTGTCGTCACACAACGCAATACTATATCGGCCAAAGCCTTCTAATGCAAAGGTGAATTGCGATAAAAGAGAAGTATTTTCAACCTTATTTTATTTATATTTAACTCATTAAATCCGTGTGATTCTTACTATCCGCTACATTAACACTAAACTTAATTACTGATAACCAAAACCGAAATTTCTGATAACATTTAAAACAATCAACCGGATTTCCGATAATGGATTAAAATCAAAACTATTGCTTGTAGATTTACAGAACTTGTTTCAATGGACACTGGTCATAATTATGCTATATTGCTGACCCAACGTAAGGGTTGATATATTGCAGAAAATGTTGGTTGCATTTACATACTAAAAAGAAAAGAAACAAAAGAAATTGTGACCAAAATGTCTAACAAAATCGGTAAATTTTACATTTATAAACTTCCCATTCTTCTTCATCGACACTACATCAGCGCATTTCTTTCTCCTTTTTTATACTTTCGATCTTTACCGTTCAACGCAAATTAAACCGGTTGTCATGCCCTAAGATACATCAATCACAATGATTTTGAGCAAATATGTTAACTCACCAGTGAGAAACTACTCTCTCTCTCTCTCTCTCTCTCTCTCTCTCTCTCTCTGCTTAGAGCGACGCCGGATTCACTGCAACACCGCCACTCCCAATCTCTACCCAAATTTATTGTTACACCGTCACCCCCCATCTCTACCCAGAGTTATTGTTTCCGCTACGCTGAGCGTAGCGTAATACGCCCTCTGGTGAGAGAATATGCCACTCTTATAGATGTTTTGCACACTCTAACGTCATGCTAGGTCAATAGGTCATAGGGGAAAAAATCTTACATCCGGCGCCACGGTTGGAGACAGTCCACAACAAACGTGTCACTGAAATACTCTTTATTTCCCCGAACACAAGCAATAAACAAACTAACAATATGGCGCCAAGCGGGGGAATGAATGCCCGTATTCCGAGCCCGATCATAACTCAACCAACACAGCTGATAACCGTGTTGGCGCAACTTCCCTTTTTCTCTTAATAATGAGTTGTGATTATACAGTAAGACAAAGAAAATAAGCTTTAAGGAAACTAATAAATCAATAAAAACTGATGGGTAACATTTGTTCACATAATGATATATGTGACATGACAAAGCTATTATCTATATGTGAACAGCTAACCTGGCCAAAACAATTATAAAACACACAATGCAATGTAGTCATCATAAGACAGACTATCCTCTGACTACTTGGGGATTATTCTGCCCCTGAACACAAATAAGGTAATACTTATACTATAACTGATTAAAAATAACACTAAAAAAATACAACAGCTACATTTCAAAATCTTGGTACCGACTCGGTAGACGTATAGTACGGCGGGGGCGAGTAGTAGGTTTGCTTGTCGGTGCAGAACATGGTAGGCTATCTGATGGGTCCAAAGTACCGGTACGCTCCAGAATATTTGAGTCTGTGGTTTCATCCTCAAGTGTGTTATTATCCGGTAGGGGAGACATAATCTCTAAGGGCGTTGGAGGAATGCTATAAGGATAAGAAGCATTGTCCTCTTTTTTTTCTATTGTGGTGTAGTATCTCACAGAACTCTTCCTCCTCAGAATCTGAATCCAAGGCATATGATGGGTCATGAGATGGTGAAGGAACGCGATAGCACTCAGACTTCTTAACCTTGTATGATGACTGTCGCAACTGATTGCCCACACATTTTCTTATTTGACACCATTCTCCATCAGTTGACACAACAAGATAACGGTTCCTGGCTTTGGATTTGTTTCTATCACAAAATAGGGGCCTTAGACTTCTCACTGCTTGGGTGATTTGCGTTGCGAGATAGATGTTTCTGCAAAATGCACTCCCGATCTGATATAGGCAACTGACGGTTGGTGAACTGATCTCTCTGAGTTAGCATCTCTCGTGCGGATAGTCCACCTTGACGAATAGTACAGTTGACAGATGCGACAGCTAGTGATAACACAAGAGAAGAAACTGCTCGTGCTGTAGGGTCAATTCTCAGTATGTGCTCACGTAGTTCTTGGACTGCACGCTCTGCAATTGGGTTTTTATTGGCATTTTTAAAACGTCCAATTTCAACTGAAATACGGTGGGACTGTAGTATCTTGTCATTCACAAGAGCCTGAAATCCTGGGGCTGGGTCAGTGCGGATGACTGCGAAGGGTCCATCCATTGGTCTAAGCTCTATGCAGGACTGGATAACTGCAGTGCGGAGGGTTTCCGCTTTCTCATCCTCAGTGATTCGTGCGGTGGTGTAAGAAGAAATACACTCACGCATAATAAAGACAAGCTGTTTTTCTCGCTTCATAACGTCAGCAGCAAATAAGCCTCCTATAGTCTCAGGAGGATCTGATGTTGTTTGGTCAATAATAAAATTTGGAATCTTCTGAAGTGCAGAACACTGTGAACATGCAGAGGTGATACTGTCAATCTCTTTGTCCATATCCAATGCGAAGAAAAACCGTTTCATGATAGTTTTCATTTGGTTGGCACTGGGGTGGGCGAGCTGTAAATGAATCGATGTAAGTAGTCCATGGAGTACTGATCGAGGGATTATGATTAACTCTTTAGATGGCACAAATGGGTCATTCCGCTTAACTACTAGTAATCCGTCAGAAGCTATAGTAGCGACACTGAGATAACGTTTAATATCTTTGATGTTGGTTGCTTTACGGGAAGGACGTGTGCCCTGGCGAAGGTGGGAGCAAGTCCTCCTCAGGTCAGAGCACTCTGGTTGTATTGCTAACCAAACAGATCTCGTTGTGAATGGTAACTTTGTGGAACCATTAAGAATGTCTGATACGGATGTGCTGCGGACAACAGAGCCCATAGACTGTGCGACAAAAGAACAGATTTGGCAGTTAGGTTCTATGCACTCAGGGGCGTTGCGACTTGAATGGTCCGAGGGTAGGATGGCTGCCCCAGCAACGTGACGAACAGAAACCTGGTACCTGCTAACTGTTGACAAGAATGTGTACACACGAGGACTGGCAGAAAACTCCCCACGACATAATTTGTCATACGCCATCACACATGGTTTACTGTCTGTGAGAACACAACAGGGTCCTAATGACTGAACTATGTAAGGGCTGTAATGTTTGACAGCAGTCCCAATTGACAACGCTTCTACATCACATGGAAGCCATGATACTTGGCACTTCCGCAGTTTGGCGCTGAAAAATCCGGCAAGAAGTAGCTTGTTGTCACCTCGTGAGATGTACAGCGTGGCACCAATGCCAGGCTTGCGCAAAGCACCGTCTGTTACTATCCAAAGGGTGTCCTTTGGATGTGGTATGTGAATGATTTTGGTAGCCTTCAGGGCTTATTGGGCTAGGTGAAAAGCATGGATCATATCATCAGACCACGAAATGGTGTCTTTGGAGTCTAAGCCTGCAATACACTCCTCCAATGGGGCTAGCAACGAAGAGCAGCCTGGTATTACTCGAGACAATACTTTATAGGCACCCAGAAAGCTACGCATGGCTTTTACCTTGGAAGGCATTTCACAGGATGCTAGAGTGGCTGTGCGATGCGGGCTAGCACTAAGGGTTCCTTGTTGCCAAATCCATCCCAAGATTGTTGTTCTGAGGGGTGCTATAACTGTCTTTGAGGCTGATAATTTGATGTTGCATTTGTTCAAGGCTGTAAGAACCCTGGAAAAATTCTCAAGGAGCTGGTCTGGCGTGTCTGCTCCACAATAAAGATCATCTGCTAGCTTGACAACTATACCCTCTTCAAGCAGGTCACCCAAAACACGGCATGTAAGCTCTTCTAGAGCTGTCTCAGATCCAGGCATTCCCATAGCTGAGCGGGTGTACACACGGACGCCTCGGAATGGTGTAACAACTCCACAGTATTTCATGGAGCCTCTGGCAAGAGGGATTTGATAGAATGCTTTGGTAAGGTCTGTCATAGCAAGGTACTTCCATTGGCCAATTTTCCGCAGAATAGAATCAACATTTGGCATCAAAGAGGCTTGCAGTAACGGGCTACCTCAGAGAAGGCAGTCACAAGTCGGAATCCACCAGATCCTTTCTTAACAAGAAATGAGGGGTTTAAGTACTCAACTGTGATCCCCAGCTCTTCGGGTTTCTTAAATACGCCCATGGCTTCAAGTTCATTAAAGTGGGTCTGGAGTAATTCTAGTTGATTACGAGAATACTGCGGCAGTCGACCCTTTCTCTGTGGGGGCATGACAGGTCCAATGTTTACCTCAGCCTTAAAGGATCCAGCGTATCCATTATAACCATCTGAGACAGGGCTAAAAACCAAGTCATTCTCTGCAAGAATATCCTTAAAGGCTTGAACAGTCTCTGAGGGAAGAACGCCATCAGGTTCTACTGTGACTAGTGATGAGTATGGTGTTAAATGTCTGGAGTTGCTCTTAGAACTAGTATAGGTATCTGTCGACATGATGGGCACTGGCTCTGTTGATGGAACATATACCTGCCGGACATCACAGAGGTGTTCATGCTTGCGAACTGTTACAGGATCACTGCTAGTATTCTCAATGCGAATCTTGTTCCCAACACTGTGTACAATGGAAGGGGTAACAAGGGATCCTGAAAGGTGAGGTTCAACGGCAAGTAGACTATCACGCTTAAGTACAGACTCTGGAATGTCTACCTCTAGATAGTCCCCTGGCCACACGGTTGTGGAGGCCACTGTACGAAGAACATGTGCTTTGGTGCTGTTTAGGGCAGTTCTGTTAGCAGTGGTAACTGATCCATAAGTGTAAATAGTGTCATTTCCAATCAGTACTTGACGTTTGGATGGTCGAACAGCTATGTCGTTTGCCTCCATAAAAGGAATACCCGCAAGAACATCAACGTCTAGATTAAAACCAGATCCTGAGATCCGCTCACTTAGATCGCTACACTAGCGATCTAAGTGAGCGGATCTCAGGATCTGGTTTTAATCATATTGGCAAAAATCATGATCCCCAGTGGCAGGATGCCAGGCAACAATAGGGAATCAAAGTTTTACATGCAAATTGAGATAGGCAAAATGAAAGCTCCCTAACATAGTGAAGATTCAAGTTTGTTAAAATCATGCCCCCCCCCCCCCTGCCAGGGGGGAGGCCACAATACGGTATCAAAGCTTTACCTACAAATATATCTAGAGAAAATCATTAAAAATCTTCTTATTAAGAGCCATTGAGCCAGAAAAGTTTACATTTACATGAAAGCTACTGACATATTGTAAATTCAAGTTTGTTAACATTATGGACCCCGGAGGTAGGGTGGGGCCACAATAGGGGATAAAAGTTTTACATACAAATCTATAGGGAGAATTTTTTATAAATCTTCTAAACAACCACTGGGTCAGGAAAGTTTACATTTACATGAAAGCTTCCTGACATAATGCAGATTTAAGTTTGCAAAAAGCATGGCTCCCGGGGGTTGGTTGGGACCACAATAGGAGATCAAAGTTTTACATACAAATTCATAGGGAAAATCTATAAAAAAAAAAAAAAAAAAAACTTCTTAAGAACCACTAGGCCAGAACAGTTTAAATTTACATGAAAGCTTCCTGACATAGTGCAGATTCAAGTTTGCAAAAATCATGTCACCTGGAGATAGGTTTAAACCACAATAGGATTAAAGTTTTACATGTGAATATATACGGAAAACGTTTAAAAATGCCCCAAGGCGATCTAAGGGAGCAAAGTTGCCCATGGGCCTCTTGTTTAGGTCACCTGAGCCGGAGGTTCATTGAGTTTTTAAACACCTGTCGTTAGACGGGACGTATTATGTTATGTCATTGTCCGTGCGTCTGGCTGGCTGGCTGGCTGGTCATCCGTCCGTTCCGGGTCATGTTTTCTGGACTTTTTTCCATAACGGATGCATGCATGTACAACTTTGAAATTTGGTCACAATATCTCCCTTAAAAATTGTAAGAGTGAGTTTCCATTTCAGCTGGATTGGTCCATCCTTGACCTACTTTAGGGTTATAAGTAGGTCAAACAGTTTTCCGGACTTTTTTCGTTACAGATACAGATATTGCCCTGAAATTTACACATAAGCTTCCTTTCAGAGGAATACGAGTTCAGTTTGCATCTCAGCTGCATTGGTCCGTCCGGCCATGACTTACATTAGGACTAAAAGTAGGTCAAATAGTTTTCCGGTCTGTTTTTGATATTGCCCCCATATTTAGTCATAGGCTTCTTCTCGGAGGGATACAAGTTCAGTTTGCTTTTCAGCTGGATTGGTCCATCCTTGACCTACGTTTTGGAAGAAATAGGTCAAACAGTTTTCTAGGCTGTTTAATTCATTAGGATACATATATTGCCCTGATATTAATTAAAGGCTTTCTCTCAGAGGAATACAAGTTCAGTTTGCATTTCAGCTGGATTAATTCATCCTTGACCTACTTTTTGGGAAAATAGGCCAAACAGTTTTTCTTACAGGCTTTTTTTTTCATTACGGATACAGATATTGCCCTAATATTTAGTCAAAGGCTTCCTCTCAAAGAATACAAGTTCAGTTTGTATTTCAGCAGGGTTGGTCCATCGTTGACCTACTTTTGGACTAAAAATAGGTCAGACAGTTTTCTGAGCTCTTTAATCACCTACCGACAAAGTAGGTTTGCGCTCCGTCCATCTCTCTGTCCGTCAGTCCAGTTTCCCGCACTTTTTTTCTATGTTCTTGCAGATATTTATATTTAGTACTGATCAAGTTCGAATTTGGTCCCGGTCCATTGATGTTTTACCTCGTTATGGCCCTTGGACTTAATTAGAGAAATAGTGTGAATTATCAGTTTTCCAGAGTTGTTTTGGTTGTGCTCAGCAGATATTTATTTGATATTTGGTAGATTGCCTTGCCATAACAAGTTACAGATCAAGTTCGAATTTCGTCTCGGTCCGTTCATTTTTCATCAAGTTATGACCCTTGGACTTAGAAAAATAGCATGGATTATCAGTTTTCCGGACTTCTTTTGGTTGTACTTGCAGATATTCATTTGATATTTGGTACATTACTTTGCCATAACAAGTTACAGATCAAGTTCGAATTTCGTCTCGGTCCGTTGATTTTTCATCAAGTTATGACCCTTTAACTTAGAAAAATAGCATGAATTGTTAGTTCACATCCAAGTTTTTTATCTCTGTAGAGTACTACACTCATCAAAACTTCTGGCATAGTAATACAACAATATAGCTAAATTATTCATGATCACCTACATGTCACAGTTTATTGACTTGGTTAAAGACCAAATTAAACCTAATTATAAATTTCTCTTTTCCCCCGCTGGTCTAGTCTCTGCTCGAATAGTTATGTAGTTGATTTCCTATCCTGGTTCCCCAATTTTCCCTTTTACCATAGCCTACATAATGAACTTTGAATAATATTGTGGTACAGTAATTTTTGCAACCGGTAGGGAACTATGTATTGCCATTCAATACTCTCAGAATGCATGTTTTTCATTATGGATACAGATATTGTCCTGATATTTAGTCAAAGGCTTCCTCTCGGAGGAAGACAAGTGCAGTTAACATTTCAGCTGGATTGGCCCACTACGACCTACAGTACTTTAGGGGTAGAAGTAGGTCAAACAGTTTTCCAGATTTTTTTTGTATGGTCACAGGTATTGCTCTGAAATTTAGTCATAACCCCCCTTTCAGAGACATACATAATCAGTTCACATTTCAAACATTTCAACTTAATTGGTGCACCATGACCTACTTTAGGGCTAAAAGTAGATAAAATGGTTTCCTGGACTTTTCATCATTACAAATAGATATTGCACCAACATTTTGTCACAACCTCAATTTCAGTGAAAGTTTAATACATATATACTGTAAATGTATTACATTTGGCTGTGTATTCTATTTAGCGCCTTTGGCGAAACCCAGCCTCCGCTAAATCAAGTACATTGCTAAATGCCATCCGTAAATCGAGAAGTTTAAAGTAATTCAGGAATGCGCTAAATCAAATCTACGCTAACTTGTTGAAAAAACGATTTCCGCCAAATATCGTACACGCCAAATATAATATGCTTACAGTAATCAATTCCCATGTCAATTGGATTAGTGCATCATGACCCACTTTAAGGTTTTTCTATTCAGAATGTGTGTTATATCAATTCAGAGCTAGTGCACAATATGTCTCCAGGTTGAATTTCACTGTCCGAAGAGCGAATGTTGTACCGTTTGCGTATACTCTTGTTTCTGATTGAAATTTGTCCAAAATGCCTGTCAGCGTTATCGACAAAAACTTTTCACATTTTCATCCTCCTCGCCAGAACCACTGGGCCAATTTAAACAAAACTTGATCCAAATCATCCTTAGGTGAAGTGGATTCAAGGTTTTTCAAGCGAAACAAACTTAATTGGCATAAAGATGAAAGGCCATATCCGTCTAGGAGGGCCTATGATAATTAATGAATTTGTAGTCAAGATTAATAATTAAGTTTGATAATTGATGAATTCTTGGTAGTTATCTTTGAAAAATTGTTTTCTTAATCAAGATGCTTGCATGTATAATGAAAGTTTTGCTTAAGCTTTTCATTGCTAGGAACTGCTGATCATTGAGCAATGCGGTTCATGGGCCAATGATTGTCGTGTAACACATTTAATTTGCAGAATACAGGGAGACACTGGGCTATATTCAGCTATCAACAGAATGTGTGTCTGACATGTTTCATACCGATTGTTAAGCCGTTCTTGGTACACTGATTTTGACTACGGATAACTCTGTTTACCTGATCAGGATATAGGGCTCACGGCGAGTGTGACCGGTCGACAGGGGATGCTTACTTCTCCTAGGTACCTGATCCCACCTCTGATGTGTTCAGGGGTCAGTATTTGCCCAACTATCTATCTTCACTTTGCTTATACATGTAGGAGTTACAGGTATCTCGAACACTGATATGTCGAATACCGTGGATGTCTCAAAGTGAATCGACGACCCGGCCAGATTTTACTATATTCACGATTTAAAAACCTGTTATCTCGAATATCTGGCCTATCTCGACGTAGATGGCATGTTATTTTCTCCGCAGAGCAAATTTTTGGTTGACATGTTTGGTTTATATATGTTAACTACTGACTTTTTATAATCATGCTATTTATTCCGTTTATAAAAGCAAACATCATTCATGGTCTCAAGTGCTAAAACACATGCGTTATTTCGAAGTCCAAGAATTTCTCACCACATTGACTTCACACCTGAAGTACATAATCATCCCGTTAGGCTAATTTTACGGTCTGTTGGACGTTTGCATTTGATCTAGCACGGGCTTCATGGGAGCATTGCTGATAATTACGCCTTATTAGCCTCAAGTTGTTGCTTTTGTAGCTAGATCTACATTTTGTAATTTATGTAGACTGGGTGTTAATGGAGGTGATAATGAAATGTACACATGTACGTAAAATGACTCGATAATTATAAACAAGCAGCTTGGGGACGATTACTGAAATGTTGTCAATCAATCAATTCTTTATTCTCCTTACCAATAGTACAAAGGTATTGATAAAATACATAATAATAAATATTCATACAAATATACAATTTGATGTGTTAAATTCACAATATATGCATATGTACAAATTGTAGCAATGCAAACAATGTCATTATGGAGGGAACCGAGTTAATGATGGACAACTTTTAAGAAAATTACTTGATTTTCTTAACGTGACAATATTGTCAGAATTAAAAATAGATTTTGTTGTTAATACATTTGGTGGCGAGTTTTTCGCCATTTAAGACATTGATTTCTAATTGTAGCAAATATACTACATTTAAAGAAATAATGGTATTCATCACCAATTTCATTGTCATTATACACAAGGTGCATTTTCTTTGGGATCTTTTTATGCCGTACCATCTGCCAATTTCAACAGGTAGTCGATTATTACATGTACGAAATCTACACAAAGCTATTTTGTCAGAAGAGTCAAGTATATCAAGGTATTTTTCAAAACAAAAACATTCTTCTATAATACGATAGAAAAATCCTTTTACTATACCATATTTGTGCAAACTGGTCACAGATTCGTTGCTTAATAGTATGTTTGAACCATTCAAAAGTAAAACCTCCATTCAAATCCCACATATTACTGAAACTTAGATTACTTATGTCCTGTCTGTCTGAAATTTGAACCTTGCTCATAGCTTTTGAATGCAGAGTGATGAATATTTCATGCATACATTCATTGTGTCAAGACCGTATGCATTCTTGACCTTGGACTTTATTCTACTTTTAAGATAAGTTAACCTATCAATGTTGTGTGAACTGTTTAAGATGGCTCACTACACCCAGAAATAGTTTCTTAAATCAGTACCAATTGATTTAATTATAAAAGATATGATCTACAATACATGTAAGTGTATATGCCAAAAAGGCAAAAAATATACAAATTTGGATAAAAACATGATTTTCAAAAAAAATATTTCAACACATGAATAACAGACTCTGGGGGATTTGAACTCGAGATCTGCGGTTCACCAGCCCAATGCTTTAACCACTGATCTACGATGATAGACAAACAAATCGATCGATACAAATAATTTCACAAAACATTTAAATCGCCATCTTGTGACGTGGTGTCATACAGAGTGTAAGATTTAGTGTAGTGAACTGTTTTATTAATAATTTATTTGGCAACTAGACAGTTGAAATTACATATTCACAGTTTACAAGGACAATTCCATAGATCATACAATAATGCATAAAATAAGTAACACATTACAAAAGACAAGCATGATATTAAGATTATTTTCTATATATAGTTTCCTTATCTGATTTTTAGCTTTTTTTAATTGACATTGTATCATAGTTATATTGTGACCCATCATGGGGCTAAGTTGGGCCACAAAATGGGGTGAACATATTTCATGAGATTAGATAATGGTAACAAATCTTCATAAGCAAAACAGCAGGGCCAAGGTGACTAATGTAAGCAATGTGGCCCATGATGGCCTCATTGTTTTTAACGTGGATAGAATTTATAATAATGCATGTATACAGGAAAAAAATCTTTTCTAGAACAGCAAGTTAAGTATTGGTGATATCAGTGTTGATTCATCCCCTTGTTGTGTGGTTTCATTATGGGTTGTGTCGTGAATTGTTGGGTCCACAATATGGGATCAAATCATGGGAATACTAGTGCTTCAATACAGATTGAAAAAAAATCAAATCATTTTTTTTTTTAAACCACAATAGTTGAAGAGCAGGGCCAAGGTGACTCAGGTGAGCGATGTGACCCATGGGCCTCTTGTGGTAACATTGGCTATCTTTTTGGGTCTGTATTATGGTATATATCGTGTGTCTGTCCGTCTGTTATGAAAGCTCTTTCTTGACAGGATCATATCTTTCACACTCTAAATGTAAGTCACTGTGGTTTCATGTTTTTTATGCCCTTCGTTATAAGCACTACAAATACGTTTGAATTCTGCTTAAGGAAAATCACTTGGGGGGGGGGGGGGGGTGTCATTGGACTGGTCGAGCATTTCATGTAAATCTATGTTCATGTTTATATATTACGGAATATTTCCTTTACAACTTTTGAGTATCAATCATAATTAATTGATTTTTACATATTTTTATAGAGAAGTTGTTCCGAGACTTGTCACAGCACAATGGAGACCCCATACAAGAGTTGGTTAGTTTCAAAACTATCTTCTCAAAAGTTTGACAAAAAAGGAATTCAAAATATAAAGGAAGCTCTGCTTGTGATGTAATTTAACTGTTGTGATGTAATTTAACTGTTCACCAGACCTCTTCATTAACTGTTGTGATGTAATTTAACTGTTGTGATGTAATTTAAATGTTCATCAGACCTCTCCATTTCCTGTGTCTTTTGTAGAATATGGAGACCCACGCATCACCAGGTAAACAGGAACTACAACCCTTTCTTACAGAGGGGTAGGAATACAAATGCAGTCTACAATTGATGATGGAAAAATGCGTGAACATCGAAATCAATGATTAGTGAAATCAGTACGACTTTTAATTGTGCATTGTAATGTAGACGAGACATTGGTAAACACAAAATAAAGAAATCATTGCTCTTCGATTATTTCTAGAAGTTAAAAGTAGATAAATCATTGATTTTGCAGAGTCTTATGACATCACATTCACTTTAATTTCTGCTCACTTTGAACCTCATTTTCTTTATTTTACTTGTTGATGATATAGTGTACATTATTAAATACAATATCGTTGTCATGATTATTAACTTCAAGTGCACTGATTGAAAATCTTTGCATCTATTTATCAAACTTTTTAATAACATTTATAGAGTATCATCAAACACATTATCCATAATATCAGATATGTTTATATCTAATTAACCGTGAATTTAATCATGCAAAGTGAAGATAACGAACAGTGATCAATCTCATAACTCCTATAAGCAATACAAAATAGATAATTAGACAAACACGGACCCCTGGACACACTAGAGGTGGGATCAATTGCCTAGGAGGAGTAAGCATCCCCTGTTGACCGGTCACACCCGCCGTATGTCATGTTTGAAAACTACGCTGAATACCAATTACCTTAAACCTTGCAAGTGGGGGTGGGGTGGGGGGGTGGGGGTAGGTAATGGGGTAATTAACAATTGACAGTTAAACTGATGTGAATAGCCACAGGCGATAATGTGTAAAGGAACAGTACTACATGTAGGTAGGTTTAGCTGGCTGGAAAATTGACTGCACTATGTGATAAACCAGATGATTTAAGGGCTTGGGACATTGAAGACACCTTGACATAAGCGGGGTATTCAAGACTACCTTGTTCAAGATATCAGGAGTTTTTAAGTCATTTACGGTATATAGGGGTTATGGCCGGGACCGGCGATCGACTTTGACATAAGCAGGCCAGGATATTCAAGATTTGACGCATATTCAAGATAGAGATATTTTAATGTACCACACCAGGCCAAGTGATGCTACGTCAATGTATCATAGGAAATTTGTGGACTGATTTTGTAGTGAGAAAGTATTTAATGGATTTCTGAATGACAAACGATAACTACAACATGTTTCCAAACCAATTTACTTTTTATCAGTTACTTGATATTTAACATTCAGATAAAAGTAACAATTAAAAGTGAAATTGGATGGTCTTATTTAAAATTTCAGATTAAAGTAACAATTTGAGTGAAATTGGATGGACGTATTTAATATTTCAGATAAAAGTAACAAAAGTTGATGTTTTTCATCTGACATTTCAAATAAAAGTATTAAAGTGGAAGTTTTGAAGTTGGATGGTAAACAGTTCACAACAAAGCTGTCGTATGAATACAGTAACAAGTCGTGGAAAAGCTTTGTAGAGGAGAACTTTCGCATGGTATTTATGCCTATTGATTGTGTTTATGAGAACTTTCGCATGGTATTTATCTTTATTGATTGTGTTTATGAGAATTTTTCCACATTTTATGATGAAGGCGAATCTACAATGTACAGTGCATGTACAATGTATTATTAACAGCAATTAAGACTTAAAAATTCAAATTTTAAAAAAAAGATCCTTTATCCAGAGCTTTTATGCGTGTTATCAATAAGGTGGGTTGGTTGTCTATTGTTTAACGTCCGACTTGAGAATTTTTCACTCATATGAAGACATCACCACTGCCAGTGTAAGGCTACAAAATCTAGGCCTATCTCGGTGCTTACAGCCTTAGAGCAAGGAAGATCGATTGATTGATGTTTTCCGCCACACTCAACAATTTTTCAGTTATATGGTGGCGCCCAGTTTTTATTGATGGAAGAGAGAACCCAGATACAATGTACCTGGGAAGAGACCACCGACCTTCCAAAGTAAACTGGGAAACTTTCTCACTTACCGGCGCAAGCGGGACTCGAACCCGCGCCGACAGAGGTGAGAAGCCATTTGATTTTGAGCGCAATGCTCTAACCACTCAGTCACGGAGTCCTCTCTAAAGAAGGATCTTTATCATGCTGCACCTGCTGTGACATGGAGCCTCAGTTTTTGCAGTCTCATCCGACAAACCGCCCCATTTAGTCACCTCTTCCAACAAACAAGGGGTGCTGGGGACCTACAGTGTATTCTAACCTGGATCCCCACAAGATTTATTAATGAGGAATTATTCTACTGAAACTAATTTAAAAATAATTCATGTGTGCATTTGCATGTATTGTGACATTGATAGACCTTTCTTTTGGTACCAAAGTTTTCCTCTTTTGGCTTTGACTTTGGAATTTGACTTACTTTTAAGGTAGAGATTGATAGGTTGATGCTAAAAAATAATTATTGAATTTTTTTTATTTTGATATATGTTTATGATGAAGCTTCGATATAAAACATAATAAAAAATTAATGTAGATAATCGACCTTGTTTTTGAGAAATATGGCGATTTTAATAACACCTTCTTTAGTCCTTGTAAAGCGTAAAAAGTGAAGAAAAATAAGTAGAGAGCAATATACAAATAGAGCTATAACATTTTTATTGTAAAAAGGATCATAACTTGTCATATATGGTTCCAAACAACCTTTCACATAATTGTATATTACACATCAATTTCAAATTCAGCAATCATTATTAACATGCAACAACATTACTTCAACAGAGCTACATTGGCTAATTACCTTAAAACAGTGCACAGTATTTGCACACAGGGTCATACCTTTGCTTAAGCTGCAAAAAAAAAAAAATACCCATCAAATTTCTTATTTTATTTCATTAAGTGGTCAGTCTATTAGTAAGTAAAATATATGAAAAAAAATATACACCATAATGGGGTTGAATATGGAACTAGCAAAAAATTCCTAACCCCACCCCCTTTTAACAAACTACACATTTTCTTAAGAAAAAGGGTTATTAAAAGATGTTGTAAACAATCCATCAAAAACAGCTTGCTGAAATTCGAAGATTCTTTGTAATACCTTTTTTAAATTAATAAATATAATACAGAAAGGATGTATTTCAAATTTTAGCTTATGTTCTCGTTGTTGACCTTTGTGCACTTACACTCAGAATATAGATTTATCATACGTCATCATATTTGATGATTAATATCAAGAGTTTTCCCAAAATAAAAATTCCCACCAAAAATTGAAATACAATTTATATTTGTTAAAACAAATGTCTCCATTACAC